>NC_055681.1:5817500-6012500 GCF_017976325.1 Chelmon rostratus | reverse complement strand
GAAAAGTCCTGCATTCAAAATCTTATGCATGAGCACCCATTGTGCAAAATCATATACATTATAATAATTAGAATAATAAAATGGAAATACTCCAGTAAAGTACCTCCAAATTCCACTGAAGTGCAGTAGTTGAGTAAATGTACTGGCTAAAAGGCATCATTCTTAATCATTAGTACTCATAGTTTAGACTTTTAAGAGGATGTTTTTTGACAGTACAGTTCTGAATGTAGAATTATGAGTATTTTGTACTTTAGTAGAGGATACTTCTTCCTTCACTGACTGATCACACAACTAATGCAAGTACCACAACTACGTTATCCTAATTTAAGCACCGGCACTGCTGCAGCCGCCACTTCCCTGACTCTGATAATGATTACTGTAGGGTAAAACGGGAATAAAACAGACAGGAGGTAACACATTATGTTAAAATATGCTTTAAGCGGTGATTCGGATGACGATGCCACATTGTTAGATTAGCCCGGTAGCGCAGCAGAGCTGTTAGCGAACCAAATGTGCTGCGGAACGTGTTAATGCAACAGAACAAAGACAACAAAATGCCGAGATTGCAATACAAACCTGCCATGTTGTGTCTTTGTTGATGAATACTTTGACACCCCAAGCCCTCATCGTCATGCTCGCCACCAACCCCCCCCCCCCAACCACCACCATCCTCCTCATCCAACTTGAGAGACAATTCCTCTGTTCCTTAATGATGTCTGTGTGGGAGGGGCTTTTTTTACAGCATCAAAGACAAGACACTCAAAGGCAAGTAAAAGAAATGACTTAATCATTGCACCAGCGCAGTATCTCTATGTCTCTCACCCTCTCTCTCTCTTTCCCTTTTACTGACACACACACACACACACACACATTCACACGCTTCTCTCCTTCTGTGTAACTTTGCTAGAGGCAGCGTCATGGCACCTTCTCTCTTTCTTTAGAACATTCTCGCACTAATCAGTGGAACCCTGTCCTCGCCCAACACACAAGGGGAGTGTGTGGGGCATGAATAAGGCACCAACGTCAGCCATGTTCTCTTTCTCGATCTTTCACCCTCTCCCCCCGCCAAGGAAAAAAAAAAAAAAAAGAAGAAGAAGAAGAAGCCAAACCCCTCCCCTATGAGCCCTGGGTGAGTCTTTCTGGAGACAGCACCCTTCTTTTTGATGTTTGACAACTGAGAGAGAGGAGAGTGAGGAGGGGTTAGGGGAGGGGGGGGAGGGGGGGGCTGCACCTTTCATCCAGCGGATGCTATGCTAAAGGGAAAGAAGAGATGTGTGTGTATGTGTGTGAGCCTGCGTGTGCACATTTTGGGTTAGCATCTATTTTGGGTCATCAAAAAAAATATAAGATTTAAGATTAACACGTAAAGTACAAAAAAATCAACAGGTACATTTCTTGCAAATCACAAAAAATAACAATAATTAATAATAAATTCATGCATTTTTTTTTTTTATGAGGTTTCGAGATTCCTGCCACCACACATTCATAATGGATTTGAATGATTTTTGTACACAGCATCCAAAGGAGCATTAGAGCATTTTCTATCTTTGGGTTTCATCTGCAAACACTCCAGTATTTAACTGCATCTTCTGGTTTTCAAATGGAGCAGCTCAGGCGTCATCAGCGACCTTAAGGTGGACCCTTCAGGCAGCCACTCACATCCAGTGCCAAAAGCCCTCCTTGAACCGAGATAGAGGTTAAAATGGGTCTACCTTTCCACCAGCCTTGCCTCCAGACTTTGCTTTGCATACTTTTTACATGCCAAAACAACGGTGTTCCCATTCAGCAGGGTGGTATTTTAAAGAAGTATGTTTATGCATGTTTATGGCTATTTTCCACATAACTAGCATTTGTTATATTGCTGCTGAGCACTTTCCAAAATAAAGCATAGTTTCAGCTTAAAAGGAAGTGAATGATCTCAGCAGCATTGCCACATGCCAGAAGTTTGTCCAACATAATGAGGGCAAAGTAGTGCTCCACTTCAAGCAAGTTTCAACTATGACTGACACAAAGCTTCATTATGTCGCTACCTGGAAAGTATGAAAAATCACCAATCGATCAAAAGCATGTGTCAAAAAATATATCTAATTTGTGCTGCTCGCCCGTAACACACGTCCTGACACCAGGCAGATATGTGTGTTTTTATGTGCACATGTACAACGCATACCCACACGTGTCACGCTCCGAGATGAGAACGTGCAGTAATGAAGCTCGAAAATCCATGTTCCACTGTGCACCGTGCACAGCCGGGGTGGAGACACTCAGGCTGTGTCCCTTCACGAGCAGCCGAGAATTGAAGTCACTTGTGTCCTTGTCCCCGCGTGGAGGCTCTTGTCATTGTGCAGCAATAGGCCTATGATCTCCCTCGCTCTCTCGCTCGCTAACATAAAGCCCCCTCCGGCTCCTCTCTCGCCCACCTAAGGTTTCAAGGTTGCTGCTCCGCAGTCACATTCTGACTATTCGTTTCTCTTATTTTTTTCTTTCCTCTGCTGTGAATAGAGTAATCACCTCCCCCTCACTGACTTCACCGTGAGCTTATCGTTATGCCCAGATCAGGCTTTGGAAATGGAGTCTTGAAGTCAATTTATACATACAGTACATCCTTCTGCTCTGTGTTTCCTGACAGTATAGAGACAGTAGGCTACGTCTTAGCTGGAAGTCACATTTGTCTTCCTATTTTTATGTATTTCCTTCTTGAATCTGAAACTCTAAAAGCAACACATGTTCACATGTCAGCCTGTGTGGATTTATTCCTTATTCCTAACATTTACATTTGCATGAATGTACATTTTACCTGAAAACACACTTGTGTCTGACATCGCAAGTCTTTTTTGTTGTATAATGTCCATAACTTTTTCTTATTCTTATTTCATATTTCATATTTTTTTTTATTTATTGTTGTTTTAAAGCACCTCTTTGTGACCTATTTTCATTTAGTACAAACTCCATCTATATTTTTAAAATGCTCAACTGCACACAAGCTCACTCTGAATATGAGTTATATGTGCATTAAACTCTATGGACTATCTCAGCACCTGCAGGAGTGCCATTCAAATTTCTCAATGCTCTGTACTGCAGCCTAATCAGTCATGAATAATCCATTATAAAGACTTATATTGTTTATAAGTTATTCAATGCATTAAATTCTATTTAGTTTCAAGATGCTGTGTTGCTCACCAATCATATCAACACACTCTAAGCTCATTGTGATGATGTAAAGTGTTTAATAACTATGACTTATATAAATGCATGGAAGGTTTTTTAGAGCCAGTGCAGTAGATAGATTAGAGGCGCTCTGTTTCTGTTAACTATAACTCACCGAAATGCAGGTTTCATTTTCCCATAATGTCAATGATTCTCACATACTGTCTGAAATGCAGTGGTGGAGGAGATATTCAGATGCTTTACTGAAGTTAAAGTATTAAAACCTCAATGTGAAAATACACTGCAACAGTCCTGCACTGAAAATGAAAACTCAAAAGTACAATATTTCCCTCTGAAATTGATACGAAAAAGACAAACACCTTGAAATTTGGACTTTAACACACTACTAGTAAATGTATTTAGTTACATCCCACCCTTGCTGAATGATCCTGCTAATCAACCATCAATCAGTGCTTACACTTCCTTCAATCACTTCTACTATTCATATTATGGTTGCTGCATATCAATGAACCTTGATTTCAATAGAAGAAACTTCCCAGAAACACTCATTGCAGTCTGCCTGTGTTGCCGTGTTTCTATTATTCCTGTGAATAGATGATGTGGCGTCATGCTGAGGTGGGTTATAAGTGTTGAAAACCCGAAAATAGAATTTGTCAAAATGTCAGGATTTGGTCATTGTGTGAATCAAAGAGCGTGGGCCTTGCTGTAAACTCAACTCTTACACAGCAAGAAATTCTTTGCAGAGAAAGAAATTGGGCACATGAAAGAAAGAGTCTGCGGCATTTTAATCACAAAATAACTCCTGCACGCCTTCAAGATGGCAGGTTCATGATTTATTGCTGTGGAAGAGAATCTGAGGGCAGAATCTGTCTTTTAACTCCCTCTTAAAATGCCTGTGTATTGCTCCTCATTTAATAAACCCACTGAAAATGGCCAGTATTGTCGCACTGAGTGAATTCAAACAGTTTTTAGGAGTTTCACAAGGTCAGCAGTGGTAGGACACTTGGAGTCTACACACACACACACACACACACACACACACACACACACACATACGGGCCACACACACACACCTGTGTCCATAAATCCAAGCATGTCGGCCTTGGTGCAGTAAAACCAGCAGTCTCTCTTTCTGTCTCTTTATCATTCCTTACAGAGTCGTCACACACCTCAACACATTCGTCCTCCATCTCTCTTTCTTGCCCACTCCTTACCTTCAGCTTCATTCAGCCCAGCCAGACCTTGGAAAAGTCGTAATTGAATGCAGGCAGAGGGCTTGGAGGGAAAAAAAATAAAAAAAATAGGTGCCCTCCACTCTTTTCACTTTTCATGAATTGTCCTGCATGCCTCTGAGTGTCTTGCGAGATAACCAAGTGCAGTTTCTCAAACTTGTTCAAATATTGCCTGGAAAAACTTTTTTCCACAATGACCGCCATGCGTTTTTGAATTGCACAATGAGATCGGAGACTGTTTCATAAGCCTGGAGGTCATACAAATTCTTCAGCCCAAGGAGGCTAGTCGCTAAGAACTAGGGCTTTGTCCTGATTTCATACTCATTCTGAGCAGGTTTTGCAGCCCAGCATCCCGAGAAACTGATGCCCATACCGGACGACTCTGCACCTTGTGATTCACTACCAAAGTGCAGCACCACTGCAGGAAGTAATGTGCCCTTTGTGGAGTTGGAGGTGAGTGAGTTGAATGGGTCAGTTCTGCAGTTTGCTTCGCTGTAACCATGCTTCGCTCCCGAACTTTAACCAAGTGTTGGAGTTGCTACAGTTGAGCAGATGTGCAGCAGCTCGCTGCAGTGATGCTTTGATGCAGAGAGACACAACAAAAGCAGAAAGCTAAGCAAGTCTGGATGAGAGAGCGGTTCGGGGAGGTGACTTCAGCAAGGACTGGTCTCCAGAGAGAGGTGGAGGTGAGATTTGAACATCTAGTTTTAATATCAATGTTAGCCTCAAGGGCTAGAATTTTTACCGCGGCTTGGCGTCACCGTCTCTTGACTCAACTTGTCAGCTTGTGCCCAAATCATCCAGGTTTTACTCCTAAATGTCAAACCAAAAAAGGATTGGGCTGTCCCTGACGAGTCTGCGAGCCGGAGGTTGAAGACTGGACCTGTAAACCCCTCACATTACATTCCATCACTTCGGAACATGGTCCTCTCTTTTTGTCAGGTGCCGTGGCCTCTACACTCACTGGTGGACTTCAGTCAAGCTGGTGTCATTTAACCCATGATGGTCTTGTGCTTCTGGGAGGTGGTGTTCGTTAAAAACTGGTAAAAACAAACAGATTCCACCCTCATTTAGGCGTAGGCTTTTACTTATGTGTATTATTAGAAACGTAAATGGGATTTTAAATGTGCTTTTCTTACTTCTCTCCCTTAAAATGACTAAATTAAAGAAAAAAGGGAAACATTGTCATCTGGCTCTTTTTCCCCACCCCCTCTTCCCCTAAGTGTCCCCTGGCCTTCCTTCCTTCTTCACAGATCTCACCCCTTCAATCTTGTCCACACTTGTCTGTGTACGGTTTTATTTTTACAAGGACATATACAGCCAGGATGACGTACTGCCACCAATTGCCTGTTGACTTGTATTACAGTATTCCTGCTGTCGTTGGCCAAAGTGGGAGCGCTCCAATATTCGTCAGATAAATATGGATTTACGGCGACATTTGATCGTGAAAACTGTGATTTTTGCTTCAGTAATATTGAACTTGTGACCTCTCAGCGACGAAACATTACCTGCCTCTTCATCGTCCGCTCTGTCAGTGAGAGTGAGAACGATGTGGTGCAACAGGAAAGAAAAACAGAGAGTAGAAGAGCTTGAAGGAGGAGTTTATCTGCGTGCAGTACATGATATTTTCTTCACTTTAAGACTCTTGAGCTGTACCGCTGTCAACATGATGGATAATGTTTTAGGGCTAGGTCTCATGGGAGTGATCTGGTGTCTGTACCATCAACTGTGGAGAGCAGAGACAGAAAGAGAAAGAGGGAATGAGAGGAACTGACAGAGGGCAGCAGACAGCGAGAGCAGAACCAGTCCTCATTACAGCCAAATCCTGCTGGGGGTTGACCAAACTGGGGCGATTTGAAGTTTAAACTTTAAAGAATTTCACTGTCTCTTTCTAGAACTATCTCTCTGTACTTCAATAGGGAAAAAAAGAAAAAAAAACAGAGACACACACACACACCTTCAGTCAACACACACACACTCTGGTGCCTTATCTCTGGCCTGTGGGAACTCATTATCTTCCCAGACGAGCGGTGCCATGAGTTGCTGGGTTGGTCTCCTGCCGCCGCGTCACTCTGTGACGTCAGGTTCAAGTACATGGGTTGTGGGGCAGAGAGACAAGGGAACGGCGGACACACGGGGGCCTTGGCCTTTGGGGGCATCACATGGTGTGTCTGTGGAGGTTTGGATGATTCATTTGTTCTAAAATGCTAATACTAATCCTGGAAAACAACGTTACTGGCTGAGGGTTAACTTGTAGTAGATCTGATGCAGTAATAGTGATAAAATCATGAATGGCAACAAGTTAGTTCAATGACAACACTGGAGCTGGAATTGACAAGACAAAAAAAATCCACTAAATTTTGTCAGGCGATGCAAGAAGCTCCGCTCCGTTGGTGATAGTGTGTGTTGCTCTAATTCATGCCTATAATGGGCTAAACATACAGTAGTTGATGAGGTGTCACATTAGCAGTGCAGCTGCAATGATGTGCTAATTTAAAAGAGAAATTTGGTCTCCACACAAGGCTATTGGAAAATAATTTTACATCCAAAACATCAATGCTATTGATGCTATGCATGGTGCTGTGGCTCAGGATGTGGAGCATGTCCACTAATCACAGGGTGGGTGTTAGATTTGCAGCAGCGGTATCGCTCCTGACGGGCAGGTTGGCGCCTTGAACGGCAGCCTCTGCCATCGGTGAATGAATGGGTGAATGTTGACATGTGCTGTAAAGCGCTTTGTGTTGTCGGGAGACTAGAAAAGCGCTGCACAAATGCAATTCATATACCAATTATATTACCTGGAATCCCTTAAAAAAGCAACAGTAGTGTCATTTAATTGTCATCAATTCATGGGAATTATTTTGATATTTTCTACTTTTAAATTTGCAGGGGAAAAAAGCTATGATTTTAAGGTTGTTTTTTTTATTTATTTTCAAGATTCAACCTTTATTTCCAAAAGGGGCACCAGAAGTGGACTCTCACCTTAAACCCACATCAGTTTACTTTGAGGATCTATTATGCAAAGGCAGCTGAACCTGCTATCTCAGGAGCAAGCAGCAGCGAGCGTCAATGCGGTGACCCTGGATGGAGGTTAGCAGGTCATCCACTCACCGCTGCACAGATGATCTACGCACCGGCTCGCAGAAATAGGTCGATGGCATAAACTAAATCCTATAGGAATATTGCTTTTCATTGATTTTTTTATCCACCTTGGGATAATGCACGTATTTCAGGGAATGGATGAGTTTACGTGTGTGTGTGTGTGTGCGCGCGTGCATAAGCACATGATGGATAAAACCCATGATGATTGGTCGTTACAGTATGTGTTGACTAATGTCTTCATCATGGCCGCGAATAGAAGCGTAACTCTTCTCGGACGTATAGGAGACATAATACAGTATAAGACGATAACTTAGAGCGAGTGTGTTATTATTAGTGTGCCGGGGCTCGCTCGCCCGGCTGCTGCTGAGAGAGACAGAGGAGAGTTATTTGTTAAACGCCACTCCGACTGCACCGGGGTCCTAATTGGATTTCCTCTCTCGCTCAAAATGTCCTCTTTACTTTTTATGGGAATGACCTCTGAGTCGGTCACATGCACACAAACTCTTACACGGGCACACATGCTGCCACACTCCAGTGGCTGTGTGTGCACGTGCCTTTTCAGGTGTGCACACACACATTGGGCAAATGTGCAAATACTTGTAAATCCGCATCCGCGTTCTTAAGTTTTCACGCGCACGTACACACATGACCCATTCAGACAAAGTCGTACACAAGGTGTGTGCCAATGGTGCGTTTTCTTCAAAATGAATTTCTAGGCTATAAACATCATTATGCCTGATCAAGGTCACTTAAAAAAATCTATGAAATTATTCATTTTTTCTTCTTTAATAGGATGGATAAGAGCTTCCTGGGTGCCATTCAATGCCACTCTGCAGTAGAAGAGAAAAGAAGCAAAACTGAAGTAGAACTCGTTCAAACAACATGTTGGCTGTCTGTCATGACAGGATGCTGCATCCATGCTGGTTTACACAGATCTCCATGCTGAATTTGACCCAAAGGAAGAAAGGATTGAGACTTTCACAGAGTTCATGCATGTGTTTGGTGTGTCCATTTCATTTGACTTGATTTCTTATATTCCAGCCTTTCTAATAGTGCTGCCATTGCCTTTATACTTTTTTCAATTGAGTGCACCTCAAAAAGGATTAGCTAATTATCTCATTTTAGTTTATTGACATTTTACGCAGCACCCCAGTTTTTGAAATCAGGGCTGTAAATGAAAATTTGTTTCATGGCCAGAAGTCTGACTGAGAAAATGAGAAAGGAAAAAGATTGAATTCCTGTGTTTAATGCTAATAAAGCACAGAAAGTGAATTTCAATCCATCTGGTCTCGCTGCAATCTTCCAGCCTTTCCTACAACACTCCCATGCTAAGATATTCTAACATTTGGCTTTAATGACAGCGACAGTACATAATGCTATCAGCAACCAGCCTTCCAGTGTCATGCTGTGCAGCCAAACTTTGTGCAAACAGACAGAACTTAATTTGAATTTATAGCGGAGTTTCTAAATATATCAGGATGAATTTGAGGGAAATGTATATAAAATCGTGCACAAGACAATTTAACTTGATTGAATAGTGCAGTCATTCAAAAAAACATTTGAATATTTCACATAAAATAGCTTCAATGAAACCGCCAGACAGTGTGGAATTAGATGATTTGAGCCTTAAAGGCGTACATAGTGCTGTTTTGTGTGTGTGTGTGATGATAGGGGCCTTACCCTGCTGGAAAGAAAGCACACTGTCTGTTGTTTTTGTTCTCATGTTGAAACTGCACATGTATGAAATCTGTGCCCAGCACCTTGAACCTGATCCGCAGCAAAGATACACAGAGTGCAATCTCTCTTACTCGCTTCCTCACGCACCAAACCCAGAACACAAAAAGTGCAGAAACACCATCATTTCTCTCATCTGAAGCGCACATTCTGCTGACTTTAACTGTTTATTTATGCTCTTTTACTTGCTCTGTCTCATCATTCTGGAAACAAACCTGTCCGCCTGTTTACAGATGGCAGAGCTCAGAATAATCCTCATCCACACCCACACACGCTGCCTTCATGCGTACCCTTTTTTCTTCTTCTCTCATGCATTTTCTACTCCTACTTTAATAACAGCTCTTGCATACAGGCCTCAAAAACTCCCACGTGTGAATGTATGTGTTTGCCATATGTCTTTTAATATAGAAAGGGGGCTTTTTCACAGCAGCGGGATTCATGTTACAGCTGCTGTATGCACCAAGCCCTCAAGACATGTCAGAAACCACAGGTGTGATAGATTCGTTTTGCTAATTACAGCTAATTAATGCTAACGAGCCTAGGAATCATGTGTATCGGCAGTGTTTAATCACCGTGTGAATAGATATAGTGAAACGTTAACATGAAGTCAGCATATTGTTTACTATTTGTATTTGGCCAACACAGATCCAGCAAATGTGTTCATTTACATACATGATAAGAAAATTGCCCTGCATGGCTATTAGCATGTAAATGGCCTCATTCACCATCGAGCCCATTGAGGTAACAATCAAACCTCTCAGAGGGCGTGCGAGAGAAGCCGTTTCCATGCACTGAATGCATGTTTCAAAGGATTTCAATGCAGTTTTGTGCTGCAAATTTCAACTCAAATTCAACGAGGAGAAATTAAATGCATCTCATCTCCACGGGAAATAAATAGCAGCCGCTTTCACCTCAAATTATTATTCCCTCTGTCTCTTTTCTCTCCTCTCTGTAAGCGAAAGGCAGAATGTCACATTTGATATTCACAACAAGCTTCTCGCCGATCCCCCAGAGTTCTCTGGTGCCAGATGACGAGCAGGCTGTCAGGGGTCACCCGGCACCCCGGCCGCTCTCTGAACACCCGCCGGTCCTCCGCGGAAGTGACCTAATAACTGTGCCAGGCCCTCACTGCGCCCTGGCATCTCTGTCCCCGTCGCCCGCTCAGCAGCCACAGATCGTGATCTCGCCCCCGCTGCCTTCGAGGATTACACCCCCCCCCCCGCCCTGCCCGCTACCCCGACTCCTCGCCTTCTTCTCCCGCCTCAAGGAATCCTTACTTCTCAGATCCGCTCAACAGTTTTACGAGTTGGGGTTTTATGAGCTTCATCTCCTTATTTTTTCCTCTTCTTCCTCTCTCTTTTTTTCCCCCCTCCCTAACAGACGTTTCAGCTTTCTCAGCTCATTTCCATCGGATGCCCTACAGGGAATCGCCGAGCGTAAAGTTGTGTCTATCCCCAGCCGCCGCTCAACTTCTGCGCCTATAAAGCAAAATAAAAATGTGCTTTAGTGATTTGTCAACTTCTGTCCTCGGGGAGATATAATGTGGAGATGAGCTATCCTTGAAATCTATTGTTTGGAGACGCTGCGTGAGCCATCTTTCAAAAGTGTTCGGTCTTGTGTTTGTGTGGCTGTGCGACGCGCATACTTTCTGTTCCTGTGATATGATCTATTAAGTTGCCGTGTGCCATAATATGACTATTAGCAGCCACACCACTTTGTCCGTCTCATTGGAAATCAGCACACCACTCCATATCTTTTGTCATTCAAACATGACTCCACCTCTATCTTTTATTGTTCTCTTCCTCCTTAACTGTCTCCAAACACGCATCCGGATGAAAGACAGCTTTTCGTGACCTCCTGTTATCTTCCATCCACTCCTGCCTTCCTGCCCCGCCCTCCCATTCACACCCAGCCCATTACCGTCAGACAGACCGCCACGTGCTGCCCCTCGTCCCTCACCGCTCTGACGGGTGGCAACAATAGAGACGGGAGAGCCAAAATGGCAGTCGCCCACCCTGTCTGGCCCGTCCCCGGGGGCCAGTCACATATCGGTCCAGCCAATCTTAATGCACGTCTTCCGCAACAAATTGGCCAGTTTACTTAAGAGTCTGCTGTGGCCCATGAATATTTGATGTGCTCAGGGCTGTGGAGTGGAAGGATACAATGACATGGTCTTATCTTATTTAGCCAGACAGAGGGGGTCGGTTCCTGGCCCGACCCAGAATACTCCACTGCTCTCCTGAGATCTGGAAGAGCCTGATCCAGGAGAAGTAGACACTATGAAAACATTTTTTTCCCAATTGTCCACACCTTTGAAGTAGAAAAAGCCCAGGTCTTGAAATGGTACCAATCACTGCTGTTGGATGAAGACCAAATTGAGAGCAGAATGCTCTTTTTTCCTGATTGACATTTGGGAAATAATACAACAGGCTTTTAACAGGTTTAATGGACCCAAGAGCAATATGACACACCCAAGCACGTTCACCCAGCTCACTAAATGAAAATGTAAATTTCAATCCAAACAACAAAAAGAAACATGATCAAAATACTGCCAAGAGCAGCGCTGCGCTCACGTTACATCTTCTGTGTCTCCGTAAAATGATCGGCAGCGCTGCAAAGCGAGGAGCCGTTGTTTGAGAAGAAATGTGAGCGGACAAGGAAACAAAAATAAGGATGGTTTTCCCAATTATCCCTCCCCCGTCCTCTCTCCCTGTGCCTCCTCTCTGTCCCTCTGGGCTCGAGGTAGCTGTGTGATTTAAAAAAGGCCTCTCATATTGCCTTGGCTGTGATGGCTAGTAATACTGTAGCCTCCAAATCAATGGAGCCTGTCCTAGATTTCGCTGCGGTCTCAACTCTCTCTCTATAAAGGGATCTGGAGGGCACTCTATATTTTTATTACCTGCAGAGAGAAATGGAGAGGCCGGGACCTGGATCTCATTTCACACACACACACACACACACACACACATTCATGTAAGTGTATACACATACAGAAGCACACACGCTTAAAAGCAGGCTTGCATGCATGCAAAAATAAAAACTGTCACATGCATGAGCACATGAGCAAATACACACACAGACAGGAACAGGCGTTCAAGCATGGTGGGCTAACACATGCACTAACTGTCCACCAACTGTACCTGAGACCCCTGGTGGCTGGAGAAAGGAGACCCCTGCAGAGGCTGTCTCTCTTCATTAGGTGCTGAACACACACACACACACACAGAGGACCATGATGCAAATGCCACAGTGGGTTACGCTGACGACTCTGCTGACTGTGCACATTGGGAGGCTGCAGCAGGAAAGGTTGCATCCAGTTTCTGGAGTGAGGGGAGGACGAGAGGAGAGGAGGCTAAAAAGCATAATGTGTTCTATGTTATGTGGCAGCACAAAAAGATGCACCCAGTGAGCCGTTTTCTCTTCTTCAGCTGCAACAATGCCTTGACTTTTAGGAACACACGCGCTGCTTTCAGCCGCGGTGACAGTGCTCGGTGTGAATGTGAGGCAGAATTTAGGAAGGCAAAGTCACTGGAAAGATGCGAGCGCATGCAAAAGCTAGCCAAAACCAAGAGAATAAAGAGAGGCAAAGCTTTGTTTTGTGTTCAGTCTGGAGTGTCTGTGTGAAGCAGAGAAAAAAAGCCCTTGGAACATACTAAACACATGAATTTACAGCTTTTCAGAACCATCTTTCAAGCCTACAGCCGTTTGAAAACAACACTGGCATGACGAGGAGTTCATTTTAAGAGTTATTGGTTGCTGTGATTGTTCCTCTGATTCAGACTAATATCATTCCAGTGCAAGAGATTCAGCTAAAGGTAATATGGGGAATTTTGTACTAGTTTGAACTTGATGTGACAAACTCACACTTCCATTTAACACATATTACAAATGGGATCTCCTGCAGCCAATATGGAGAGGAGCAATGGTGACACAGATTAATAACAATTTGCCTGCACACAGGAGTGTTTTGAGATTGTCTCCTTTAAATCCATTTCTGCTGCAATCCTGCATGCACCAAATTCCATTTCCGCACCGCATGCAAAAGCTGCGCCAACTCGTCATCGAACGCTCCTCGCCCCCCTCCGACATCGGCGGGCCAGAGGCGAACAACACTCGGCTCCCCCGTGAGCCTCGGCGCCCCATCCACATGCCCGACTGCCAGCCAGCCAGCCATCCAGCCAACCTTCGTCAGCAGCTAATTAAATCTACTGCTATTCATTTGGCCCTAATGTGCTTTTAATTGGATTACAGGGCTGGTCATGGGGAGGGTTCAGGAAGGGGTGAGGAGGACGACAGAGAGCAGGGCGCGAGGTGAGGGGACGAGGGAGGAGAGGCTGTTTGACATGAGCGTGAGCGAGGTAACCTTATTATTCTGTCCGAGCAGGGGGGCAGAGCACGGAGGGAGGAGTGGAAGGGAGGAGGAGGAGAGGAAGGAGAGGGAAGGATGAAGCTTTTATCATGATGCGATGAGTGTTTGTTTTTTTGCCGTCAGCAGGATTTGGGTTTTAAGAGAAATTTGGCACATCTGTAACCGGCGCGGGGGGGCGGGGGGGCACAGAGGGGCAGAGACAGGGGGTCGGCATAGGGAAGAGATGAGGCTTTGATGTGGTGATAAGAAAGTTACAGTATGTAACAGCACCCAGAAAGACAGCACCCAGTGATAGCCAGAGAGGGAAGAAGAGATCAGAAGAGCGGGAGGAGTGACGAGAATACGAATGGCGGAGAGAGGAACTGAGGTTTTGACGCAGCGGTGAGAAAAGTATGAGTTGTTTATTGTCAGAAGTAGAAGTCCTAAGGGTTTGGGAGATGCAGCAATGCAGGAGCTGAAGTATCGAGCTTTTAATAGTCTTGCTTTTGAACTCTAAAGCAAGTGGAAGAAAAGAGAAAGATGCTGTTTCACCACGACTTGCTCAACTTTTTGGAATAAAAGGCCCCACATTTGGCTGCTCGCTTGGTATTCAAGTCACCACGTCCAACTAGATGAAAACGGGGGATTTTCAAAGAACGAGGTCAATGTTTAATTTTTAGGTGAATTGATAAATAAATTACAGTCGGATCGATGGAGTTTTAATCTGCGGCCGGTCTTGACGGGCGGCCAAGTCTCGCTCCCCCTCCCGCCCACCGTTTGCAGCCAGCGCTGGCTGCCTGATTATGAATGAAACTTGTGTCCAGCGGGCTGACCCCTCATCCCTGGCGCTCGGCCCACTTTGTGCATGACCTCGCACACATTAGAGCTGCGGCGCGAGTACACAACCCACCAACACATCGCTCACACAGATGAAGACACAGAAATCAGAAAGGACTTCTTTCTGCAGATTTGACCATTTTATAAAGCTGCTATAATCAATGTTTTTACATTTTTGCAATATATTTTGGGTCAGGTGATCATGTGCAATGTAAAAAGGGTCGTTTGTAAGTAGCATCCAACTCTGCAGTTCTCCTCAGATTTACAGTGTTCCAGCGTCTTTCAGCTCTGTTTTGGTTTTACAGCCAGAATCTTTCATGTTTTGCCACTATAATTAACATTAAAGTACTAAAAGTCGTCAAAAGCCAACACTCTATCACGGCCCTCAGCAGCTCATGCAGATGCAGGTCTGTCTGGGACACTGGCCAGAAAAATACATGGTTAACATTGCAATATGGTCAAACATACTTGGTTAGGTTTAGGGAAAGATGATGGCTTGGGTTAAAATAATTACAACAACTTATGTGACAGAAGTTGAAATAAGTCAACGCTGACGTTTGGTTTGGTAACCCTAACCCTAACCCTAACCTAAAAAAAAAGCAAAGCTACCCAACGGCCTTTCGTGACTAATCATAAGCAAACTACAACCAAAGCCTTTCCGGCAGACCAGGACAGGCAGCGACAAAAACCAGTCTTTAATGACCTGGGAATGAGAACAGCTTGGATGTTGCATTATTATATTAGTCAGTATCTGCTGGTTGTATAAATAGACTGCTGTTTGCTTACAAGTTTGACATATCGACATTTTTAGGTATTAATATGTTTATATTTTCTTTACAGCTTGTTGGGACACCCCCAAGTGGCCAGATCAAGTAATGCAAGGTTCAAATGTTATACTCTCGGTAAATTAGTAGTATTTCATTTTTTATTGTGATGATTTAAATGTTGAAACCACGTAGTTGAACAGTGGATCTGGAATAAGTGTGCTTATTACTTTATCTTTTGTGTGGTAAAAACACATTCTGTGCTTTAAAGCAGTCCAGCAGACTATGACCCACTGGCCCACAATACAAATGCAATGTAGGCGCTGGTAATTGGTCTCATTTGTTTACAGTAATGAAACTAATGTCTCAATGAATCAATGCAGCGATGATTTATTGATATTTAAAAGATAATACCAGAGTAATTTATTTTTTCCTGCCTACAGCATACATGGTCTGAGCCCACCAATGACTTTGCTTGTGTGGAACTACTGTGTGTTCCTCTGCAGGATTGTTTTACCTCCCAGAGCTCACAGCCTCCCATTGTTTTCAAAAATCCATTAATGGTCACCGTTTTCATGTTTTCTATTACGGTGCACAGTTACATACTTCTTCTGGCTGCAATGAAGTGTCAAAACAAAAACTTAAGGCAGAGTGGCAGGCAAATTTAGGCGGAGACGAGCATTGATTTCTTCGCTTTCAGTTCCAGTGGAATGGAGCTGCTTTCAATACAAATGAAATGATTTTGGCTCTATGGAGCTACGAAGCCATGTTTGGTAAAATTAAAAGGGTCATCATCCATCAGATGATGAATTGCGTTTGCCAGTGCAGCAACAACTGCTTTAATGCACTTTTGAAAACAATGGGAGACTGTGACCTCTGGGGTGGAAGGCAAACCTGCGGCAGAACAAACACTGGTAGTACACTTTTTCTTTGTGTAAAGGGGGAACTCTGAGCATTTTCAACAAAAAGATCAGTTTATTGTAGTCATTTAGTGCACAGAAACATTTGTATGTCTTCTGTGGCTTCCAGTGAGCGACGGGATCCAACGCAAACTCAACGTTTTCTGCCAAAATTAGAACAGTTTTGGTTATTTCACGTGACAGGTTTCTGTATTTGTGTTAATTGTGTCTTCGGACCAATCAGGATTTAGCAACATTTGACTCAGAGTCTGATGGCAGTTGTTGGGTCTCTGCCAATCAAGTGTGATCTAGCAGATTAGCTGTGTGTTTTGAGTATCAGTGCTTTTCATAACTTGATTGTTCCTTACTTATCCATGGATATTTCATGTTATAATCAAATGCTTAAGATTTGAAAGAACATTTTCAGGGGCTTTAACAGACAGCTACAAGCTGAGGGCATACAGTGCGAAAGGTAAGAGTGTTAGCTTCTAATGACAAAACTCTACTGCATCATGGGAAATACAGGATCCAGGGGTTTTGGAGGCTGTATCATTCTCATGACAATGGCAGTCAGGAAATCTATCATAAATAAATCCCTGAGGTAGTCTGTTAATAAAGGCAGGATAAGTAAATAGCAGTCGACTTTGTATTGCCCTTAAATGCTAGTTCAAAGTTGATGGTTATGTGTGTTGTATGAAGCAGCGTTCACTCATTGACAAAGAGGATCAATACCGCTCACATATCTGTCCATCAAATATGGAGCAACAGCCAGGTTAGCTTTACTTAGCATCGCAAGAAAAGCAAATAGCAATCATGGCTCTGTCTGAAAGGAACAAAAACGCCTTCCAGTAGCTCAAAATCTCACCAATAAACACTTGTTGTCTTCCAAAGAAATAGACCCTGCAAAAAGTGTTGGCAGTGTGTTGCATGGGTGGGCAAATAAATTCAAAAATATTTGCATGGCCCCTAAAAATGAATAAAGTATCCTACCTTAAATAAGACTGGCCCCACAGCTGGGACCTTTGTGGCCTCATAAGACTGCTGACACAGACAAGGTGACACTTTGGTCGTCTTGGTTTAAGACGCGGCCTCTGGAGCACATCCCAACCAGCTGATGTCAAAATCAATATGGCAATGTCATCAGGCCTGCTCCAGGAGTAATGATGGTCCCTCAACCTGCTCTGAAGTCATGCACATGCACACACTTAAACACGCCCACATCGCTCCCCCGCTTCTTCATCATATCATCAAGCCCATCAGCACGCTTAATGGGGAGGCGATCAATACATCGCAGGGGTCGAGGTGAGCGAGCCGAGCGCACGGCGGCTCGTGACGCTCGTGCTAATGGCTTGACGGGCCAGCGCGCCTCCACCCATCACTGTCAAACTAACTGTCTCCAATGAGCCGCCCATTGTCCTTATCAGCGCAGCCTCCTAAGCCACTCACCGTCGCTACGGGTGACCAATATGTCGGATGATAACAGGCCGAAGGTCAATCCCTCTTGATACTGCTATGTCTATCGTTAAGTGTGGGAAACGCCGTCACTCCTGACATCCAAATGAGATCTCTGTAGATTAGGGCCTGTAGCTTCTTGGATCCGGTGGCTGCGCTGGAAAGAGCGCGCCCGGTCCGCTTGTTGGCTCGGGCGCGGTTTTATGTTTCGCCTGTCCCCTCGCCCTAACCCCTCATTACAGTCAGTTTATCATGCCAGGAAGAGAGTGGCAAAAACAAATTAGTCCACGGGAGGGGAAAATAGCCGGGGATATCGATTTCGCCTTTTCATGCCAGAGTGGAGCACAGAAAATATTGGGCTATAAAAGGGAAACAAGGATATAAAGCCATTACAGTGCGCACTTAATTGATCCCACTTCCCATAACAAATTAATTGAGCGGAAAATGGCAGATGGCTTTGATGAATGTCATAAAAAAAGGCTTGTCAGCAAGCCCGGTGTGTGCGACCCCCTTGCTCAGTCGCTGTATCGCATGAAGGAGCTGCTTAGGAAGGAGGCTTGTGGGAGTGCAGTGCGTGTTTCTTCGAGTATTTACATCCCAGTGATCCTGATGTTAATCATGTTGACTTATTGACATCATTGCTAATTGTCTACAGCTTCTCGGTGGATTTTTTTTTTTTTTTTTGCTTTCCTCATTGTCTTGTTTCTTTCCCTCTGCGTTCCTTCACTGCAGTCGGTGCACAGGTGCATGTTTGTTTGCCCACGTGCGTGTGTGTGTGTGTGTGTGTGTGTAGTTCAGTGTATGTTTATACTGACAGGCTGCTGCCCCAGTAGCAGAACAAATGCTAATTTAATCAATTGGCTATAAATCCTACTGGCCGCTGACTCATGCGTCTTCTGCCCTGGGGACTCCAACAAAAACCCTGCCAGTGCAGTTTGCTCAGGACGCACACACACACACACACACACACACACACACACACAGAGTTGTGTTTCCATCAGTTTTGGGGACATGGCATAGACTTACATTCATTTCCGCCCCATAAGGGCGACGAGTCCCCACAATGTGAGAGTGCAAACAGATCTATATCCCCACAAAGTGTGTAATACATGTCCACACGCACACACACACACATCCATCTTCCATTCTCATCTTTTCCCTTTTCCATCACTGCAATAAAAGAATCAGTTTGAGACAACCAGCGAGTCCAACCACACATGCAGATGTTGGCCGACGGAGATAATTGGCCATTTTCTTCCTTCAGCTAAAATTCTTCAGCTGTGCAGACAACTCGCAGGATGCGATCGATGCATGTTAGCACTCATAAACACGCACAGAAGCATCCATCTCACAGTTAACATTCCTGCTACCCATTAACCAGAGAATTATTTATTGAGAGCATATCCCTCCTCACTTTTGCCGCCTCTCCACCACACAGACACACGCGATGCAGATGACACACCTGCAGTTTCATGACATCCAAATCTGCTGAAGCTGCTGAGACAGCGTCTTCAGGGGGTGGGCCGTGAGACTGGTTGGGGGGCACAGTGGGGCGATAGAGTGACAGAGAGACAGAAAAACAGGGATGCAGAAAGCGGCAGAGTGACAGAGAGAGAAAAATGCCAGAAAGAGCAACAGAGCGATGAAGAAGAGTCAGAAAAAAAAAAAGGGTGACAAGAGAGAGAGAGCCGGAAGGAGAGAGGAGCTGCCGCCTGCTAGCAGCATGGCTGGTTGAGACCCACAGGCTCTGCTCAGAATTCTGCGGGGCCTCTGTGGCCCCCGTGTTCCCCATCAATCTCAGCCCGCTCTGGCAGCCGCCAGCGGCTGCATCTTAATCTGCTGGGGCTGGACGTGAGGACGGACAGGTCGCCTGGGCCGCGCAGTAAATAACCCTTCTCCTGACTGTCCCCTTCTATTCCCCTATGCATACACAGGCATGGACACACACACACACACAACTGGCTGCTCTTTCACCACACAAATATCTCTGCGTCTTCTGACTTTGGAGAGACAGCGAAGTGAGTGTCACGCTACACGATTAGAAAGTCAAATCTACAGTCAAAAGGGCAAAAAGTTGAAAGTGACACAATTTTTTCCTCATTTTATGTTAAAGACACACTGTAGGACATGTAATAATGTATAGAATCAAGTCCTAAGATCATCATTATTATAAATATAAGAGGAAAAAACATACCTCTTACCTTAATTCTGTCAGGAAAGAGGTAAGTCATGCTTGTTTTGAAAAAAAAACATGCTTTAACATTCAATTCTAAACAGAAAATCTTCTTCTGAGGCATTATGTTTAACCCTCCTGTTGTCTTCGGGTCAATTTTGACCCGTTTTCAAGTGTTTGCGTATCATAACTATGGTTTTCTCTCATATAATTGCTTGAAAATGACATGGATGGTTCCATACTATGCTCTTTGCAAGTAAAATTAATTATGACTATATTCTTTGAATTATGTGTGTTTTATTAAAATTCATAGCATCTGTGGTCTTCCTGGTCAAATTTGACCCGGCCACAATAAGTGGTATAATGGATCATACTATTGTGTTTTCCAGCACAATAAACACACGCACACACGCACACACACACACACACACACACATTTATACTTCATGCTTTATAAACAGTCAAACCACACCGGGTCAATTTTGACCCGGGAGGACAAGAGGTGTGACTATTTGCTGCCATTAAAACATTTTTACATTATTTTAAAACAGTGTCCTGACTAAACTTTGACATATGCCAGTCTGTGATAATACATCAATTTATCTGCCTCAGATCATAACCATAGTCAAAATAATCAGAATTTCTGTTTTTTTTTTTAATCAATAATAATCTATTATATCATACATTACAAAAATAAGTGTAAAATATATGTTGATGTTTTGGAAACAAGTTGACTAAAAAGGTTCAACACAGAATTTGATGATTATTTTATACTTCATGCTTTACAAGCAGTCAAACCAGACCGGGTCAATTTTGACCCGGGAAGACAAAAGGTGCATAGTAGATGGGAAGACAATATGAGGGTTAAGCTGTGCAGAACGGAAACGAGCAGCTTTCTCAAATGTTCTCTTTCTGGGGCTTTAAAACTAATCACACAGTCTTCATCAGGGGATGAAGGGTCCTCAATTAAGAGAAAAAAACTTGAAAGTGTTTGAATGCTCTGGAAAGAGCGAGTGAATGGACTGTTAATAATGGGCAAAAATATCATGCAAATTCCTTTAAAATTAGCAATTTCTAGGATAACTCTTATATTATTACAGCTTCACCAGAAAATTTGTCAAAAATCTGACACTCGTCACTTGTCTAGAGTAAATATTTGAAATTTACATGATATTTGTGACATTTCCTGCCCGTAGGTGCCCTACTCTCTCTCTCTCTCTCTCTCTCCTGGGGGGGTGGGGCAGTTTGTAAAGGCGCCTCTCACATCCGTCAGCTTTTTTATGTGTATTTGTGTGCGCCGCTGTCTCACATTTTACACACACACACACGCACAAAAACCCACACAAAGCTGCCATCATCCTTACAAGCAACAACGGCGACAGCTGCAAAGATCTGACACAAAAGATGCACTATCTGAGAAACACGGAGGAGGCAAGGTGAGAGAGACTCGGCGGATTAGAGGGCGGCTATCTCTCTCGCCCAGGGCCCCTCGGAAATCCAGGAGGCAGCCGGCACGAGTCCCCGGGATCAGAAGCGATGAGGGCACTCCGCCCACAAGCCTACGCCAATCTTCACAGAGGATCAGTTGAATTTACAACCCGGTGCGGCCCTGTTCCGCTAACCCCCCCCACTCCTCTCCTCCATTGGTAAGACCTTGACGGGTCAAAGGTCACGCATCCTCCCCACCCAGCAAGCACGCTTGCTCCGATGGCTCCAGGGCAGAGCACGCTGCGTTCCCGCTGGGATGCCGGTAGCCATGGCAACCTTTGAACTCTGTAGCAAGAGGAGGAGAGGGATGAGAGCAGGGTTTGTAAGGTATCGGTGTTCTGCCTGTCTGAATGACAGCTTCCAGGGGTCTTAATGGAGGCCATATATCTCTCTTAACACACACACACATGCGTTCAGCCAGAGGTATATTCAAGCTCCAAGCTTGTGTCTGTGAAAACAGACACGAGCGGCAAAAAGCACCAGATACACGAGCACAAGCCGAGCCGAGATGGAGGAGATACACAAGCACACTCCGATAAAGCATGGACACACAAACACACACTCGCCTTCTCTGTTTGACAGATGACCTTACGCTCTGTGTCACTGAGCTGCAGTGTCTGCCTCTGCTGGGACTAATAGTGTCCAGAATGACATGTTATGACGGGACGGAGCACTGCGGCAAGTCTACACTGACACACACACACACACCTTGTCCATCATGTGTGTGTTTTAGTCTTTACCATAGTCTCGCCCTCCTACCCGCTCACCAAAAGAAGAAAAGGCAACAGGGGGGATTGAAAGTCGATTTTCATTTGAGAGAGAAAGCACGCTGGAAATAGTCATAGATCAAAATCTAAAATATGAAAAATGCACCTCTATGCGTAAAGTGTGAGGATGGTCTCTTTTTCTTCATATCTTGCATCAAATGATTTGACGTTGAGCTGATGCATGTGAATGAGGCCTCGCTGGATCACACAGTGTTCTGAAAACGTCATGTTCATTGAGGCAGAACTTTCGCCATGACGATGAAATCCTTGCAGGGTTGGGCTAAACGTTTTACCTCCGGCGCGAATACCTGAACGAGCAGTTATCTCTCTCCACAGAACCCCCAATTAAAAGGAGAGATTCTCATATCGGTGCGCACTTCTGGCGTCTTCACAGGCTGAGGTGGCTTCAGCTGGAGCTCAAATTGCTTTGACAAACGCGGCGGCGTGTGGGAAGAGCTTGTCTACCTGTGTGAAGCCAAACACAGCCGATAGAGGAAACACCAGAAACCAGCTTCAAACTCCTGGCAATCAAAGAATGAACAGATGACGATTAAAACCTTTACCGCCATGTTTACAGTACTGGTTAGGGTTTTCTGGAAGAGATGCTATTTGTATTTTTTGTTTTATTTGATACTTGTTGGAAAGAAAGCTACACAAAAGATGAGAATATAATGATTATAATAATTATAATGATATAATGATGAGTGTTCAGCGTGTGATAATGGTTATGTCTGGACTTAACTTGCAGGATTGCGACTTCAGCTGTATTAAAGAAGAGGCCCACATTTTGTCAAGTCTATCTATGGTGTTTTATGCCAAAATGCGATAACAAAGAAAAGCATTTGATGCAGATTGGTCCATGAGTTCAATATTGGTGCGAATACCAATCTGATGTATCAGAGCTGTGCATAATAACTCTTGCATTTGCATTTAGGCTAAATGATGATGTTGTGTCCCCACAACAAATCTACATTTGACTAACTGAACCTCACCACTGAAGCTTCATATTAGCTTTGGCTGAACTTTGGCTAAAATTTTGCACAGAACAAGGATAGTGACCAATAACTGTCTTAAGATTGACTTGGCAATGTAGCCTTTAAGAAAGAAAGACATGATGATCAGATGGAAGGAGCGGTGGGGGTGAGGGGAGGAGGCAGAAAATCCTTGCAGGGGGGCGAAAGATAGAGGGAGGGAGGAGCTGACACCTTGACGGATTGATTGAGATCGGCCAATGCACGGTGTTACCTACAGCCTAGATTAGCAAGAGGTCTGGGTCAGCACAATCTCTGTGTGTTAGATAACTCTCCTGCCTTGCAGCTGCAGCTTGATACTGCACCTCAACATGACAATATTTTACTGCATATCTCCAAAACTCACATCTCCAGATTCGAGAACCTCGCTCGCCTGTGTGTCTGCACGATAGAGAGAGACAGACTGTGGGGCCCAGTATCCATGGCAACCCCAGCCAGGTGCACTGGTTCATATGCGATTCAGGTAATTCAACCTATGATGAAAAGCATGCATATAAGGTCAGTGGTATTCAAATGCGCTGCATGTTTTTCCCCTCTGTATTCATATTCAACCTCTCTCTGGATGCGGCCACATGGCCTCCTGCACGCCCACATGAGCTGACATCTCCCACAATGCCCCGCTTGAGTGGCAGGTGTGATGTTTCTGCGCGGTTTGATTGAGGACTGCACTTAATATTTGTCTGCAATGTTGACAGAATATATCAGGCATGTTATTAACACACTCAATATTGCAGAAGACATGCCTACCGCTGAGCGGGGCTTGTTACACGTGCCGCCTCGGATCATGATTTGGATAGGGTCATTATTTTGTCATTCCACTCTGATTAAAAAACACACAGAGGAAGAGGAAGGAAAGATAAACAGAGTGAAACAGAAAGAGGAAGAGATGAAAATAGAGAGAGATACAAAAAATTGGGGAAATGGTAAGTGTCATAGGGCTTCCTGTCGATGGGGTTTTGGAGGCTTGTGTTAAGCCAGGGGCTTTGACAGCTGGGTTTAAGGAGAAAGGAAAGGGCTATGGATTGGAGTCAGGTCTCTACTTCATATTCTGAAGATTAAACTCCTATCCTCCTCCTCCTCCTCCTACACCATTTTGGACGTCTGTGGCATCATTTTATTCTGCTGTTTGTGGGTGTTTCAGCAGTGATTTACAGGCAGGGCTGTTGCTGCAAAGTGCTCTGGTAAAAAAAAAAAAAAAAAAATAAAAAACTCCTTGCAATCAGATATTCAATGCCAGAGCTCAGCAGCATTAGCAGTCAGAATCAGGAATTTGCTTTAATCACCAGGCGGACTGACCACATCGATATGCACTCAGAGATGGAGATGGTGTGATAAAGAAGTGAATAATGCAAGGATAGTCTGATTGTGTTTGTGCGCTCATGGGTTTTCCACTGCAAATGTGAAAGGATTTGGTGACAGAAAAAATATCAATTTAAATGTATTTATACAAGACGTTGTGCTGTAAAAGATTAGCTGATCCACATAAAATTAATTCGCAACTATTTTAATAATTGTATAGCATTAAAAAATATATTTTCCAAACAAAAATGCCAAAAAAATCACAAGCTATAGCTTCTGAAGTGTGGATATATGCTGGTTTTCGGTATTTTACAATGGGAAATGTGTTTCTGCTGTTTCTCTACATCTGTCAGAGCAGTGACTGTATGTGGAAAACAGTGGGAAATATGCACAACAGGCATACAAATTGGAGACTAATTTCCACAGAAACACTGCAAATGATCTGAGTGTGCACAGCTTGCACACTGAGTGATAACTAATGAAACCTCTCCTCCCATGTAGGGATGCAGGCTAATTATGGCTTGCTAAGGCTATCCTAGCTGGTGGTCGTTATTAAGGGAAATCAATGTCCAATCAAGTCACTGACATGAGCTCAGGAGCGGATCCGAATACTGCTTTAAATAGTTATTATAATTGCAATGACAGCTTTTAATGATGAATTGGTGGCTACATGGTTCATTGTCATTGCTTCAGTTTGACGAGAGAAGTGCAAAATGCAAGTTTTTATGTCATGTTTTTTTTTTTTTTTTTGGCAGATACTATTCAGCCAGTTTTTTATAGAGGACACTAGATTGGTTGGGCCCGCACTGGTGTAGTCAATCACTCAATAGGTGAAGATGGGTATGTTTGACATCTGCGTGTCTCTGTGTGTGTGTGCACGAAGAGACCTCTGGAATGACCTCGCACATAGAGATGATGGTCATAAATTGGTCTGAAGTCTCATTTTCCCTGCAGGATTTTGACCAGCTGCCACAGCTTAGAACCCATTTCACTCCTGCAGCCTCAAGTCCTCACACACCAAGTGACAGAGTTAATGAGGACATTTTATGGCCAGATTCGACAACCAAGGAGAAGCAAATGTAATGAGAATCATGAGGGCTGTAAATAGTACATAATAAGTGACACAGGGCCACAGCCTCCCGGTTTCTCAATGAAAGCACAATGTGGCTTGGTGGTACAAAGCCAGTATCACAGTTGGAATTAATGTCATTCACAGATAACTGATCATATCAGGCTGGGATGAAAGAACCGTACCGAAACATAAAAGAACGAGGCAGTGTTGACTGACATGGTAGGAAGAACTAAAGAAGGACTTTGCTGCCACCGTGTGCACAACAGGAGCAACACAGCCCGTGACTTTCAAAACCATCAAAACCAATGTGCTTGATATTTACTTAAAATGCAGGTTTAATTGATGTGGAGAATTATAATAAATGTGACTCACGGTTAAAATGAGCTGCTAAAATTAAAAATAATAATAATTACAAAGGCAAATAAGTGAATAATTGTGAAAATGTCAACGCAGTGATGATGGTAAACGTTTCCCAAAAAAATAAATATTAATCACTATTCTTTAATATTGTCCATGATTTCATATTGATTGTTAGTTTATGTGTAAACCTTCATGTTAAAAAGCTAAATGGATATAAGCTGATTGTATCGGTTTGTCACACATGTCGTGATAACATGTGTAATCTTTTAAAAAAAACGTAAATTGTAATTACACAACCCGGCGCATGCTCAGATAAGCTCTTAGACATCGAGCGCTTTCCTCGGCAATGTCCGTGATTTTCCATCGTTTCCTCGGTAGCCTTCGTGACTTCCCGGCCCTCTCCGTCGTCACTCGCGTCCTGTCGATAGAGCTGATTTTCTCTGTCGTCGTCTCCCTCGTCCTCCTCTCCGTGTTGTTGTTCTCGGTGACGCGACGGAGGTGTAGCCTGACGCGGTCTCTTACGTGTCGGTCTGAATAAAAGTGGAGCTCCGTAGACCCGGGAGTGACGAAGCGAGTCTGTGTTGGTAAGAGGATACGCATCCGATGTTTGCTAAACAGATAGATGGCTGCCCAGAGAAGTTATTTGCGCCTGATATCCGCACAAAGCCAACAAAGAGATCATGGCGGCCGTGTTGCAGAGGCTCACAAAATGAGTCAGTCTCTGCAAGTCTCGCTGGCACCAACAGAGACATAACGTTAGGTATTAATATGGGAGTGGGCTTAAATATTTTTCTTCTTTTAACAAACAGCCGTGAAAAAAGTCACAGAAGCAATTAGCCATGTAATGCTACTCATGTCAACATTGTGTTTAACTAATATTGAGACAACAAAGTCGTTAGTGAAAGTGGGGTGCCCTAGTTGCAAACAAAACTGGCATGCATGCAGACATTTCCCTCCAAATAAGCTCAAAACTAACAGCCTAACGTCATTAATTTGTCAGTGCAATATGATTGTGGGCTACAGTTGAGTGTTATGGAAAATCGCCAGACTGCGACACGAGCTGTTTAAGACTGAAAAAAGTTGAAACAGCCTTGCTAAAATGTTAAATTAGTGGTTGCTAACTGTGCTAACAGTCAATGCATTCTTGTTAGCTCGTTAGCATGCTAACAAGCAATGGAGCGCATACTGCTCAAGCTAGCTACATGCTAACTGTAAGGCGGCAACACCATCGAGAAGGAATTAGCTTTAGCCCTCGGCGTTTGTGGGAAGTGCGAGCCTAGTAACAATGCAGCAGCATTTTAACCTTGTGTTGCCATGTCTTGAGTATCCTATCTGCTACGTGCTTTTAATTAAACTAAGTTAAGTTCGTTGATCCCCGCTTCTTTAAGAAAACTCATTTACGATGTTTATATAAATGAATGTTATGCTAGCATGTTAAGCTAAGCCACACCCTCCTTTAGAGTATCAACAAGCAATGTGTTTAAGGCAAAACCTCCAGTGTGTGCTGTGCGCCACAGACCACTTTCTCACTGTTTGTGCGCCACAGTTCTGTTAGTCATGATGATACATATACAAACAAGCAGTTTCTTACTTTTTGCAGATTTTAAATGACCATGGAGGCTGGTGCAGACACACAGCAAAGTGGTGAAACGGCTGTCTCGGAGTCTGAGGCCCAGCAGATGACCCTGGCCCAGGTAGATCTTATCATCACTTTTAATTTACATGTTGCAAAACAAATTGCATGATTGTTTTCTGACAAGAAAAATAATTGCAACTGCTATGAACAGTCCATAACCCTGCATCCAGACAGTGTATGATTATGGGTTGCAGGCATCCATAGCAGCAGCCCAGGTGTCCTCCAGTAGTCCCACAGTCACCCTAGTGCAGTTACCCAACGGTCAGACAGTCCAGGTGCACGGTGTGATCCAAGCGGCCCAGCCCTCTGTCATCCAGTCCCCACAAGTCCAGACTGTGCAGGTGAGAGCAACTATTGCAGTTTTTATTGTTTCATAGCAGCACATACCAGCCACTGAATGCTTACGTGTTTGAGATAGAATTTGGAAATTCAAGATATGAACTTTGTGCCTCTTGCAAAGATATGGTGCGATTAACTGTGAGCTTGTATTTTCAGTTTCTTGGTAGATTATAGCCTTCGTATATGGCTCCACCTTCATCGCTACGTATTTGCAATGAAACACGCTTTAGAATGTTTTATGGAACTGATATTCTTTGAGTCGGCTGTTGGAACAAAAGTATTTTGATTTTTTATTTATTTTTTTGGCTTGTTTTTTTTTTGCAGATTTCGACTGTTGCTGAAAGCGAGGACTCTCAGGAGTCTGTAGACAGCGTGACAGATTCTCAGAAGAGGAGAGAGATCCTGTCCAGACGACCTTCTTATAGGTCTGTGTGACTTCGTATCACAAATCTATTAAGTCGCTTGCTGGATTTATTACTTGTGTGCTCAAAGATGTAGACCTCTTTCAACCTGTACAAGCATAATCTTGAGTCGTGACAGGTTGTTTTTAATGTTTGCTAAAATTTCTCTGTGATTGTTCTCCTTTGCAGGAAGATTTTGAACGACTTGTCGTCAGATGTTCCAGCGGTGCCTCGAATTGAGGAAGAGAAGTCAGAGGATGACTCAGCTCCTGCCATCACCACAGTCACCATGCCCACTCCCATCTATCAGACCAGCAGTGGCCAGTACAGTGAGTGCTTTTTGATACTGCGGTTCAGGAAGCTGCATGTTTTTGCAACATGTTGGATTTCCTGCTGTCGAGCTGCTGGCTTTTGCTTGTTAAAATAACAACGTGTCTGTGGTGAGGCCAGTTGAATTTAGTATGAGGCGGAAACGGAGTCAAGTGTGGTCTGACACTGAGCCAGTATTATAATTTAATTGGCTGATGTTACACCAAGGGATAATTGTCATCTGGTAGCACTGAAGTAAATTCTCTTTCATGGATTGCATTGAGCCGTTTGGATTGTATACTGTCAGACATGATGCAGAGTTTCACTGGGGCACATATTGAAGCTCATATTGTGTTGTTTGATGTGCACAGGCAGGATTTAGCATGAACTTAGTCATAGATTAACTGTCACTGATAATGAACTTGTTTGGGGAGGATATTGAGAAGCTTGGATTTCTGCTTTCTTGCCATTGCACCTCACTCTGCAATTTCCATGTCTGATGCAATGGATTTGGAGAACGTCACTGAAGCTCATTTTAGAATAAATCTCACACATGACAATGTTCTGCAGTTGCCATTACCCAGGGTGGGGCCATCCAGCTGGCCAACAACGGCACAGATGGAGTGCAGGGCCTGCAGACACTGACCATGGCCAACGCTGCTGCCGCCCAGCCCGGCGCCACCATCCTGCAGTACGCCCAGACCAGCGACGGGCAGCAGATCCTCGTACCCAGCAACCAAGTGGTTGTACAAGGTGAGGACATCATTCAGCATAATGTTCTTCTTAAGCATATTTCAGGTGAATAAATGAGTGTTTTGATTGATATTTTTTTGCTCCAGTAGGTTAAGTTTCATGTGCATCTGTTTGAATTTTAGTATCTCTGCATGAAAAAAAACACAATGTGTGTTTGCTTGTCTTTGTCTGTCAGCCGCCTCTGGTGATGTCCAGGCCTATCAGATCCGCACAGCCCCCACCAGCGCTATCACTCCTGGGGTGGTCATGGCGACCTCGCCTGCACTGGGCACGGGAGGAGGCACGGAGGAAGTCACACGCAAAAGGGAGGTCCGACTTATGAAAAACAGGTATTATGGGGTTCACTAATGGTGTTTACTTTTGTAGTGGAGGCTGTAGTATTGCCAGGTCGCTGTTGTCATTTTTAATACCACTGAGGTTAACATCTAAAGTGGTTAGGTTATGTATGCACACATTTAGACCTTAACCACAGACACACACTCAAACATGGTCTTCTCATGCAGGGAGGCAGCCCGCGAGTGTCGCAGGAAGAAGAAGGAGTATGTCAAGTGTCTGGAAAACCGTGTGGCTGTGCTGGAGAACCAGAATAAAACCCTCATCGAGGAACTCAAAGCCCTCAAAGACTTGTACTGCCACAAATCCGAGTAGAAACATCACCAAACGCCTGCCAGGGGCTCGACAGGTGTCCGTCTGTCCCTATGTACAGAGACTCAGCACAGAGCCATGCATCTGGATGCCACTCCCCCTTTTCTACTCTTTTGCTTTCTTCTTATAAAGAAAAACTGCTGAAAAATCTGTAAAGTGACTCACCAGGAATATAAGAAACCACACCACCTCCCACTTCAACGATTTGAAATTGTTATTCTGTTCCCATCAGTTTTCCCATCAGCCATAAAAGGGTGAGGCAGTGTTCAGGACGGATGTGGAGGGAACGACAACTACACAGGGTCCTTGTGGCGAAGCGCTCGAACAGATGCTGACGCTGTTCTTGTTTTAATGCCACCAAAGGGAAGCATTCCAGTCACTGGTGCCTGGACAAACTGGGCAACATCACCAGCAACAGGGAACTGCTCAATTATTATCACCACTACCGACGGAACTTTTTACAGACACTTGGATGGTTTGGAGAGGTTACCTTTGTGTGCAACATTTGTAATTGTAACTGCACTCTTGCATTAACTTCTGTTACCTACTAATGCTTTGGACTGTAAATGGGCTGTGTCATGGACATTTTATCTTTTAGCTATGTTTCGGTTTACTCTGTATTGCTTGCATAATGCCATAGACTTTTTAAAAAAACTTTCATTTACTTTGCCTTGATAAGACATGAAAAACAAAGCTAACCATTACATTGGGTTGTCATATGGTTTTCATGTTAAATGCAGCTTTAAAAATACATTAGAGACGAGTTCAGACATCTCCAGTGGAACATTCATGGTTACTACTCTTCAAGGTTTATTGGGTCTCTGATGCATGTTTCCAATCATATTACTAAGGCTCATTGTTTTTTTTATTTCTACCAATGTAAACAAAAGACATATAAAAGGGGCAGCCTAGTTGTTTCCTGCTGCTCACCGTAGTTTACAGTAAACGGGGTCCTCTCGGTGGCATAACATGCCTCCAGTGACTGAAATTGTTGAAACAGATTTGAATAAAATGCACATGAACTGCTGCTTTTGCACCAGTTCATGTAAACCAAAAATAGCTAAACTGCAGTGTTTGTGCTAAAAGTGGTATCCCCCATATTTTTGTATGATGGATTTTTCAATCCAGTTATTTTATTAAATTATTTAAGTCACATATTCTTTTTGAATAAAAAAATAATGAGCCTTACTTGCAATGAAAGAAATACCTTGTCTGCATATTTGGTAACATGAGACATGTGGTCCATCTCTGGAATCATGGATTGCCTGCAATGTCCGCATGTTGTAGCGTCTTTGAACACGTCCCCACCTTTTTGTTATTGGGACAGTTTGAACTATTTCTGTAGAAACAGAAAAAAAGACAATTCCTGCAGCTGGAGGTAGATGAGTTTCTGATATAATCTGAAGGTAACAGGGTGTGTCCCAGGCTGTTAAGGCATCACAACAGGCTGTCTCCAAATTCTGTTTTACATGATTACAAAGTGGCATGCGCACTTTCCTTGCATATACAATCCTTCCACATTTCACATTAACGGGAAAATCTCACAGCACTCACAGGCAAACCCTGCGGCTGGTGGCTGAGATGCCGCTATGACTGTACATGAAAGTTACACTGCGAACCAGTAATCGATTACAAAGTGTCCACAAGTGTTTTGTTTAGTGATCATCAAGGCATCATTGTGCATTTGTTCAGACGTTGTTAGCTGTGTGGAGCGCCAAGTACCAACTCCATTGCACCGATCAGACACCCTGCAAAAGGATTGAAAAGTGCAACCAAATCAAAAACAATGGCTTCACAGTGACAAAATGGATATTTTCATGGTAATGGAATGCCATATTGTATTATTTTAGGTATTATCATGACATAGTATGCTTTTTTTATTTTGCTTTTCATTAATTTTGTATTCACAATTTCTAAGTGTCAGCACCAACTTGTATAATACAGTGCATTATGTTAGAGCTATTGAAATATTACATTTTTGGCAGCTGTTAATAAATGTGTTTCTGGTAATCTTTGATTTTTTACACATTTTATTTGATTCTTATGCAAAAACAGGAAATTATTACAAAGAGGAAGGAAGTCAGCTGAAGAGAACTGAGTCGTTCGGACACCCAGTTGTCACAAATCCCTCAAAGGTGGCAGTTTCCAAGATTTATACACATGGATGTCCCTCTGTTTGTCATAGTGGACCTCTTCAACTCTGAACCGCTGCTTCAGCATGCTCAGAAAGTCTGTATCTCGCTTGTAGCGGATCTTACAGGCCAGCAGCACCACAGTGGTGTCCGAGCACAGGTGCTCCAGAGTCTGCAGCAGCGGCTCAAAGGTGTCCTCCAGATAAACGATGTCCGCTCCCAGCACCAGATCAAATCCCCCGGCTGGGTAACGTTCAAGGCCCTCGCCCCAGGTCAGCTCGGACACAACCACTGATCCCTGGGAGCCTGGGGGCAGGTTTGCCTTCACGTTGGCAGAGAGGAAGTCTAGGGCAGGCTCCCTGTCAGTAATGGTCACTTTGGCACCTAGAAACAGACAGATGCAGTTTAAAGGCCAATATTGACATTGGTGTGTATGTTTATTACTTTTGAATGCATTGTTTGCCAATCATATCTTATGGAATTTTACTCAACCTTTATTTTCCTACTCACAAGTCTTGCATAAGAATGTTAAACTCACCCAGCAGGGCTGCAACAATGCCCACCAGTCCAGTGCCAGCTCCCAGTTCAATAGCCCCCTTCCCCTTTAACTCCACCTTCCCCAGCTCCAGGTACATGCACATGACAACTGCCTGGAAAACAGACGTCATATGCATTTAATCAAATAAGTAGTAATGAATGACTGACTGTTGCAACCAATAGTATCACTTACCGCATCCCACACAACTGCTGCCACGCCAAGCTTTTTCCAGTCCTGGGCCAGACGGAGGTCGTGGTTAGCGAACCGAAACTGTGCTGATGAATTGTGGAGTTTGGAAAGGGCTGGTAACGAGTTCTCCACATACGGAACAAGAGCCATGCTGTGAAACGAACAGAAAACACACGAAGAAGTCATATTTTAAACTAGTCACTTTGCGCATGCGTGGTGCGGTTCTTCTTCTATTAGTTTTTTTAAGGCGGCTGGTTGAGTTACTGACGCATTACTGCCATCTTGTGGAGTTAAGCATCTCAGTCAAGTGTCAAGCTCTTTTAAATCGTTCCATCCTCGATGTTTTCTCCAAAATATCACACATTTTCTGCCTTATCACCTCGGAACCAGCTTCGTCGTAGTTTTGTTTCAACAAACATTTTAGCGCGAGGGACAGAGCCTATTCAGGCGTCACTGCGAAAAACGTCCCCAGCCCACTCTTGAGGCATCAATGAGCAATTTCAGCCAATCATGTAACAGCTTTTCACAAAATTACCAATGGTAAAGTTTGGTTCCATAATGGGCGTGACTGCGAAGGTTTTTCTCAACGGCTGTCCATAATGGAGGGGGCGGTACCTGCAGATGAATGTCGCCCCGGGGCTGTAAAGTTACCAATACACAGCAGCAATACAATATCCGTTTCTGTTGCGTTCCTGCACTCGAAATAAAAGGTTGGAAATTAACTTCTGAATCTTTCAACGGAGATTTCAGTCGTCAGATTTCAGTCGTCAGACTCATATCTTCAAATAGTGGGGTGAAATTAAATCTTAAACTATGAAGCAGACACTAATATCTATCAGTGATGAAGGTGATTATTAGATTCTACAGTCGGATTTATTCTTCGCTGCTGTTTGAGTTGTTTTGATTTTATAGATCATGTTTGGTCATCATTCGAATCCAACGCACTTGTAACTTGTAACTAAAGCTGTCAGATACAATATTTCCCTGTGACATGTAGTGGAGTAGAAGTAGAAAGGGGCATAAAAAGAGAACATTCAAGTACTGTAATTGTTTTACTGTGGTATTTGAGTAAATATATGTACTTAGTCATGTTCCACCACGAGTTATGATGCATGCTGTATAAAATTCAGATTGCAGTACAAATCATGATTTTAAAGTAAAATAATCTGTCAATTTGACTTCAGTTACATTTTCGGCAAAACGACATCAAGTTCCCAATGCGGACTTTTATTTTGAAAGGCATTAGCCGGAAGTTCCCCTTTGAACTGAACTGCTTCTGCTGATTTGACATCCAAGACGTGTCCTGCAAATGCGACGAGATGAAAGCTAACGTCGGTTATCTTTATAAAAATCCAGGACTCGCCGCCTCTCCGCTTCTTTAGCTGCCACTGGAGTTTCTTCCAGTTAATGAATGTGTACGCTAGTCCGGTAGAGAGAGGCCTGTGGTTGTGACAGAGACTTGAACTGCGGTGAAAATGGATTGATCCATGCTGCTGAAGAAGCCAGGACTGGTTTGAGGTGCGGAAGCTAGCGTTAGCCGGCTAGCCATGGAGGGAGACGGAGGAGCTCGTGACTTTGTCTTGCTAGCCTCTGTTCCGTAAAATGAGTTGAAATTAGTTACCCACCGTCCAAACCTGTTCATACCACGCATGTAATTGTACCGAAAGTGCGCCAGTGCGATGCTGCGCACACGCCCTGAAAATGTCAGCTGTCCTGCACACACCGCAGACACCCGGGAGGCTTCTCTTCCATTTAACTGTGAAGCCAGATTTTTCACCTTGTAGCCAAACGCACCAGCTCGACTGCTCCCTGAGGTACTAAGCTAAACACAGATCACAGTAAAGATTTAAATGTAGGCTCTCTCGCTTAAGATTTACATGGTGTTAGATTCTATCAGCTGCCACTTTTAAAAGATCCAGATCAAACTTTGCGTAAGTTGCAGACGCCCTGCGGCCCAGTTAGACTACTAGCGGATCCCTCCTCACTTGTATGGGAAACGGTGCCGGCGGTGGCAGGACTGCTGCGGGTCAACGATGGGAGGATCGGTGTCTTGCTGCATCTCTCCCGGAGAGAGTCCCAAGATCCACAGGAGGGAGGTGGAGCTGGAGGAGTGTCCCATCACCACCACCGAGGACGTGAGTGAAGACACTGGGACCTACCTGCAGCACATCAGCGACAGGGAGCTCCCGGACGGTGAGGCTCACACCAGGCACGAAGTGCACTGTTCCACCCTGGTGGTGTCCACATCATGGACCAGAAATTGCACCATTTCAAGCTAATTTTAGCTCGAAGTCAACACAGACTTAAACATGTTATCTGCAGACCCATGTCAGTGCATTTCTGTGTTGCCCCTTCATTTTCATATTTGCATCTTGCAGAACTGGCCCAAGAGGCCAACCCGTCAGACCACCCCAGAGCCAGCACCCTCTTCCTCAACAAGTCGCAGACTGACGGTCAGTTTTTCTCTTTAAAGATCGTTTGATTTTTTTCGGATTTCTTTCTAAAACTCACTGACTTCTTTTCTCCTTGTTTCAGTGCGCGAGAAAAGGAAAAGCAACTACATGAATCACGTAAGTGTCTGATTGAGCGTTTGTGCCTGAAACGTGTGGACGATGAGACGTGACTCTGCTCCCGCACGCCTGATTCTTAAACTTTGATCTCCTCTCCAGCAGATGTCCCCGGGCCTCCTGACAAAAAAGTACAGCTCCTGCTCAACAATATTCATCGACGACAGCACGGTCAGCCAGCCCAACCTCAAGAGCACGATCAAATGGTGAGTGACTTCCCCGCCGTCTTCTGCACATCTTCACTGGACTGGTTGGCTCCCCGCGCTTTCTATCACGAGTGTTGGCAAATCAAGTGCGACAACAGCTGTGATGGCATCAGTCGGCACAGCTGTCGGTGTAGGAAGACGCGCAGATGCTGACGCCACGTTCTGCAGGACCTCTTGTTTGCTGCAAAAGAATGAAATCACATCCAGTGCTTCACTATTTGTCTGTCTCTCTGTTCCAGCGTCGCTTTGGCCATATACTATCACATAAAAAACAGGTAGGAAAAGTTTGAGATTTCACCTCTTTTACAGGCGACTAAACTGTTTCCCTCGTGCCCTTCAGGTTTCATCAACCTCTAATGGTATCATAGCAAATCTTTGGTCAGTAGCTCAGCTAGCAAGTTAATTTTGACACATTTATTGGCATCCGGGTGAGTTTTTGCAGTCAGTCATGTCCAGTCTGGCTACGCTCACACTGCAAGCTTTAGCGCTCAATTCCGATGTCACGCTCAGATCCAATTTCTGTCATTGGCTGCTCACATTGTCTTTTGAATGTGGCCGACGTCAGATGTGAACTGGTTGCCGTCCTGAACTAACGAAAGAACAAGCAGCACCTCAGCAGCCGATGTGTGGTGGCAGCTGACGAGCTCATGAGCAGATAATGACGAGGAGAAAGCCAAAATTTTAGATGTGAGAAGAAAATCAGATTTGAGTCTCATATGAGCAAAAAAAACGGATTTGGGGGTTTGTGCCTGCAGTCTGAGCGTGACCTTTGTTAGGAAACAGCCTGTTGGCATCTTAGCAGCTTGCAGAGGCCTTCAGTGAACACGAATAACGGCCCATTTTGTTAGAGGAGAAAAGTCAGCCATCGAAACAGAATATAAATCCAACAGAAACTTTATTTTAGATCAGATGTGTCTGTTGCAGTGTTTATTAGTGTGAAAATTCCTTGTACTTCAGATTGAAGAGAGAAAATGGTCATCGGTTTTGATCTGTAACCCCCAAAGACAAGATGTCATTCTGTGCAGTGGACAAAAAACACATACCATGCTCGTTTAACGTTGGCTCGTCAATGTTCTGCCCCCGCAGAGATTCAAACCGCTCGCTGGACATATTCGACGAGAAGAAGCACCCTCTATCGGTGAGCTGATGTCTTTGATTGCATGAAGCAGCCATATTTGCTGTTCACTCTGTGCTGATTGACCGATGATGTCCACCCTCTGCCCAACAGCGAGAAAAGGTCCCGGATGACTACTCCGTGGTGGACCCCGAACACAAACTGATCTACCGCTTCATACGAACGCTGTTCAGCTCGGCGCAGCTCACGGCAGAGTGCGCCATCGTCACTCTGGTACGATTACAGCAGCAGATTGCCTTTTCAAGAGTCTGATAAGTGACTCGAAACACTGAGACGCTCATATCCCTCTTATGCAGCTTCACACTTTTACTCCACTACATCTCTGAGGAACATATTGTACCTTTTTCTCGACTATCTGACAGCTGTAGTTACTAGCTGCTTCCCAGGTTGAAGTTTTCATTCTCTTCCTGCCAAGTGAAAACTACAAATCTCCATATTTGGTGACTATTTGTGAAAAACTGAATTTTAAGATACACAAGTTATTTGAGAAGCCTCTTGGAATAGCTGGAGTGCGTATCATTATGAAAGATGGGTGGCTCTCACAGTACAGCGAGGATGCAAACAGAGGATGATCTTGTAGAATATGATGCATCGCAGTAGATTGAACTCGCCAACAGTGGATGAAGTCGTTCAAATGAGCTCCACCTTAAACATCTACAGCAGTGAAATGCAACATAAACATTAATGCAGCAGAAATAGAAGTCCAAAACCATCAGATGTAAATCCTATTTGAGTATTCTCTTTTTATGCCACTTTCTACTTCTGCTCCACTACATTTCACAGCGAAATACTGTACTTTTTACTTCACTCTAATAATTTTGACAGCTTTAGTTTCAAGTCAGTGCTGTTATGTGTGTCAGGTGTACCTGGAGAGGCTGCTGACATACGCTGAGATGGACATCTGTCCTTGCAACTGGAAGCGAATTGTCCTCGGTGCCATCTTGCTGGCCTCCAAAGTCTGGGATGACCAGGCAGTGTGGAACGTGGACTACTGCCAGATCCTCAAAGACATCACAGTGGAGGACATGTGAGTGTTAACTTGTGTTCCAGCAAAGGTCGCTGGACAAGAACCAGTTCGGCAACCTGTTGCTGCTCAGTGTTATTCCTTCAAAATGTGGAATTGTTGAACCGACTGTTCCACATTCTGCAGGAATGAGATGGAGCGTCACTTCCTGGAGCTGCTCCAGTTCAACATCAACGTCCCAGCCAGCGTCTACGCCAAGTATTACTTTGACCTGCGCTCGCTGGCCGACGACAACAACCTCAGCTTCCCTCTGGAGCCGCTGAGCAACAAGCGGGCCCAGAAGCTGGAGGTGAGTTTGCACAAAGTGTCCACATTCGCATTGTTTTATTTTCACGGATTCGGTCCTAACAGTTTTTGTGCTCATGATTTCGTCTTCAGGCCATCTCCAGGCTGTGCGAGGACAAGTACAAGGACCTGAGTAAAGCTGCTATGAGGAGGTCTATCAGTGCAGACAACCTGGTCGGCATCAAGAACTCCCAGGCCGTGCTGTCTTAAGTCTGCGACAGCCATCTCGGACCCGGGAGGGGGTGGAGCGGCGGGCTGTGACGCTACATTGAAGAAATCAGACAGCATTTGCCAAGAGACATTTCCAAAGTAGATTAAAACCAGTAACTGAAAAGTTCCACTTAAAATGTTAAATGTCGACTTTGAGGAGGAACGAAAGACCAGATGTTTACCATACAGTATCTCTAGAATATAATGAATCCAGTCTCTATGTGGTCATTACAAAGAACTTCAGCTATCTGCCTTTACAGCATGGTAATTTGGTGAAATATTTTTGCAGATTGTGACTTTTTTTTTTTTTTTTTTCCAAGTGCTGGATGTGTAACTTTGGAAGGAATCCGCATGAAAATGCTTCCTGAAGTCACACAACTTGAGGACCTCATCATTTCCCCCCCCCCCACTCTTTTGGGGAGTCATTTCTCTGGCCTCGGCCCCCTCCTCTCCACCAGCTGTTGCCCCACTCCTTTATTCACGTGATGACAAACTGTCTTGAACTACCCTGTGGTGTAGTTCTGCACACGGACAAAGAGTAGACTTTGTTTTGCTTACTATGTAGGCCCCTATAGCTGTGAAATGTACAAGACTTTATTTAATTCAAATAAATTTCAGTCGCTGTTGAAAGTCGAGGCTGCTTAGGTGGGAAAACGTGTCGTGGTGACTTTTGTTTTGCGGGAACTATGAGGTCTTTTTGAAAGATGAAGGTGTTAAACAGCCATGATGAACAATGAACTGGTTCCACGAAGGGATGAGATCACACCTACGAAGCACAGTATCGTGATATCGAGCTTCCTCTATGAAAGTTGTCAAACATCACAGATTTACCTGAATATTACACTATTTATTTTAAATTTGTCTACCTCATTTTGTGCTATCATTTGAGTTTTTATGTAAGGTGTGGCACAGGAGGTCTGAGATAGCTGGGACCAGAAAACTGAATACGACAGTGATGTTTCGTAACATCCAATACGCAGTATGGTGGATTGGTGCATTGCTATTAAAGTAAAAAGTAAAATTAGATCTGTACACAGCTATATTTTGCATAAAACAACATTATTAAGCTCCATAATCAGGCGTGCATCACTTTATGCTGTGTCCTGTCTGAAAGAACAAACGTGCACACCCGGTTTGCACAAATTATAAACCTTTCACTGAGCTGCATACTGCGGTCGTAACAGTCCAGCGGGGAGAAATTGCCTCGAAGTTCAGTTTCTTTTGGAGGAAAAGCATTGCTTGACCTTTGCAGGGCAGCGCCACTTAAAGAGAGAAGAAAGGAAAAAATATGAGCTGGTAGAAAGCTGGTCGATGCAGGTATGGAGAGACCAAGATCACTGGCGAATGTAGATGACGGGTGTTAATCAGTGTTGTGAGTGAGTGTTGAAATTTCTTAGAAATTTGTGACTTCACTTTGTAACTGTCACAGCTGCTTCTTCTGGAGAGATCTTCATGTCCTTATACATATTATGCAAGTAAACTGGCAATCAGGCAGATATTAAATATGAAAGATTTTCCTTTTGTCCACACTCCTGAGAGGAACGTCTGACTTGGGGCCCAGGCCCCCGAAGGTGCCCATTTCAGTCTGGCTGCCAGCCTCATGGGGGCACTAGATAGCTGATATTCCAAGCAGAAGCCCCACTGCCGCAAGAGCCTCTCTTGTCCAAAACTGCTCACATGACTCCCACTGCAGGCTCGTGAACTACTTGACCATGAAAATTGCACAATCAGGCCCTGAGCCAGATCATCCCTTTTGGCCTGGACGGAGCAGTTCAGGGCTGGTGCCACTGTGCCCAGAACTGCTGCTTGTATCAGGCGGGCCACCTTCATCGTAGCTGGGACTGTGTTGGATCTCATCCATCTTGGCTTGGTGAGATCTCGATGACGATACCTTATGGTTGTTTATTTTTCTGAAAGGAAAAAGGAGGAAATATGGAAATATCTCATCGACCCCCTCTTTGGTTCAGACCTGGCTGATTCTTCACAATGATGAAATCAACAAACAGCTAAATTCCAGAAGTGGTTTGATGCACAGAACAAAAAGACTATGTGAGAGTGACATATTTTTCTTCAATTGTTATTAAATAGGTGCAAGGATGGATGACAATAGGACAGGAACAATATGTACAGTTGTGCGTTTAAGCAGGAATATGCATTGAAATATTAAAAAAACACACAGCTGAAAATGTGAAGCACTGCTCAAACAGGAGCAGTCACATCCTGCACATCAGACATATTTTAATGCAAGTGATTATCCACGTGGTGTCGGTGCTTCTTTATTCCGATGCAGTTGCTAAGTAACATAAATGTCACGTGTTTTATCTGACTTGACACTGATTGCTTTTTTCAGAGGTTGCAGGTTTTTGCAGGTGACTGTGTGTAGGACTTGTGAGCTGGAAAGCACAATGAAACCGCAGCATGAAGTCTTACTTGAGTCCGAGTTCAATAAAAGCTGCCACAGAAACTGAATATTTTTATGTTTTCTCCAATGGTATATAGACGTTCTCCAAAAAAAGCAATTTACCATATATTTCTCTACATATATATCGATATTTATATTAATGAAATCTAAATTTTGGGCATCTATATTCATGTTTAAAGTCTTTGTGCCAATACTTTGGCCATATATCTTGATATTATTATGTACTATATCACGTCAAATTCTGAGTAATATCCTTGTGAGCACTGAAATGCTTGATTGGAGGTGAAGGGGACTGAACTGGTTTGCGGGGTGCTCAGGATTTCATTGGCTCTTCAAAGCGTCAGTCATCTGCTAATCCTTTGCGATTGGCTGGATCTTCAGACGGAAGAAGAAAAGGAGGCCATTCCATTCAACTCAGACTGTTATTGGCTTGTCTGATTGCTCGGCTTCAAGTGGCCGATTATGATGATTAGTTAATTGGCGTATCCTTTGAAAGCTGAGAGTAACTGAAGACAAGGTGGCGCAGGTTTGTTTACGTTTCTGGTATCTGTCAAGACTCTTAGCTTTCTAACGGTGTATAGTATGAGTATAAAAGTGAACATAGCATTTCAAGGAACAGATAACAAAAACAAAAAACAAACAAGAAATTTGAAATTCTATGCACACCAGTGGACTCTTGGAACGGTAAGGGGTGCTAGCTTTAAAGCTAATTTAAGCAGGCAGGCTAACTTAAATGGATTTATCGTATGTGTATTTCACTGAATAAGCCAATAATAGGAATACATCAGTAAAACTGAGTGGGAAAAGTTGCTACACTGTGTTGCTTTGAGCCACTGGCTAACAGGAAATAATTTGCCAAGTGTTTACATTTGCTGTGTAACCGCAGAGCTTGATGCAGAACGCTATGGCTGGTTGTGATGTCTTCTGTAGTGTGCAAGCAAACACAGATACATGGGTGATGGTGCACAGCACCGTTCTGCGTATATTGTACTGTTTTGTCCGAAAGTCCCAGATGACTTTGGCTCTAACGGCCATATATTCATTTGTCACGGCATCCACTACCTCAGGACAATCAATACCTGCAATATTCACATTCACATTGGACTCATTTGTCTGGTCAGTGAGCTTACGTGGAGGGTTAGCGCTGATCTGCCTTCAGTGTGGCTTCCAACAGCAAACCAGTGGGCTCCTGCGCTGTGCTTTTACCATCAAGGAACACACCTCGTTTTCCCAGGAAGTGGACATGCTTGTGTTTGGGCCCCCATCTGTCATAGCAACTTTTTGCATATTGGCCATCTGCTGCTGCTACGGGTTCATGGATCATGCAGCGCTCAGGGTGAGCGTGGCTCTTAAGTGTAATAACCACCGCGCCAACCGCACTGTCGGCTTCCACCTTTTAGTGTTTTTGCTGCAGCTGAACATATCTTCTGTCATCGTTAAAGTGGAACGGGAAAGAGAAAAGGCTCCGTGGTGATGCTACTGCTAATAATCATACCCTCATCCATCAGTGCAGCTTTCTCTCTCATCCGGAATGCCCAGATTAAGCCACGACTCTTTTCTGCATGCCAGACTCCAGTCACTGCAGAGGTGGAGGTGTTTCAGCAGAGCAGGTCAGATTGAGCGCCAAAGGCAAATGGAGAGGGAGAACAAGAGACTGAATTAGATCCAGGTAGATTTTCCAGGCTATAAGAATGTTGTGAGTGATCGTCATAAAGGCTGCATTTAGGATCAGAAATGAAAAGCAAACCTATATGGCCACATATTTTTTATTTGCATTTTGAGCTAAACTGCCACTGCACTGCCATGCAAGTTTGCCTTGCTTGGAATCAGTGGTGCATGTAATTATAATTCAGTATTGCCACGTTATAAATGTTGCTGGCTTTATTTGCTGTACGTGATCATGCCCTTAATATGAAAGTTATTTCTTTCTCATTTAATGGCAGTACTAATGTTGTCTTCAAATTGCCATGTTGTCACAGGTTTTACGTGATCTGAAAATTGGCAGGAAGTGTGCAGCAAGGATTAATTGGCTCTGGAGGACAGGGAGGAAGAAAAGCTACTCGGGGGAAGAGGTACTGTATCGTTAATCACCTCCTGTTAATTTAGCTGGTCTGCCAATCAACCAGGCTTTAATGTATACAGCGGTTTCTAAGACACAGAGGCACTTACTTCTGCTAATACACACTAAGATTACAGTGTAGTCTTGACAAGTGATCAAAAATGTATTACTGTATGTAGCCACACCGCAGCTATTTCCTTTCCTAAAGCCAGTTCAATTCATTGAATGATGGATGAGTGATTTCTGTAGTTGCATTGTCAGTTTTTTTTTCCCACCACTTCTGTGCTGTCCACAAAGTCACATCACCAATTCAACTTTGACATGCAGAAAACTTGCAGCTCTGAGTCTGAATCATGGCTTATATAGGCGACATCTTCACAGAAAATGCCTGGCAATGTAGCTACAATGCAGCTCTTCACTTAGCTGTTTTTTTTCCTTTCCAGCCTAACACAGACACCTATATCGCTGTCAGCAGGCTGCATACTCATTGCTAGTACATACTCAAAGATTGTCACCAAATTATCTGTGATCTGATCATTTGTGGAAGCTGTAAATACAAAAATATGTGGCAAAAGGTGTCCATCTTTCTAACTAGACCTTGTTGGATTGTCTGTTTTGGAAAGATACCTGAATTGTCAAATGCAGCTTCCTCATTTTCCAGAGGTGTTTGATCCCAAATGCACTTCATTTAAAGCATATGGACAGCTTTATGAATAGACGTATACTTTCATTCATTAATGTTTATGGTGTGTTTGAATGGTGGTCAGTCCACCACTTTGGTCCTGGCTGAAATATCTGAAATATCTTTTTTTAGGCATCTGACATAAGGCTTTGGGCATGTTGAACCTAAATACAAATGCAAATCTCTGCAATGCCAGAATGGGAGCAGGTTTCTTTTATTTAACCTGTACTAAGCAACGGCTCACCTTGAATTTGAAAAGCCTTTTCAGTGAAAAACTCCTGGAAAATGAAAGTATGCATCTCAAATTCACCCCTAGTAAAGTTATGTCGTGCCTCTGACACTGCCTTCTAGAACATCTTTTTTTTTATTTGAAAGAAACCTCCCACCATGAGAACATGCAATGAAGACAAAGAGCATGACTTAACAATCCTCAAGTAGCGTTGCACTTAGATTACAGAAGTTTTACAGTTTTACCACCATCCTACCTGCTGTAAACTCCATTAACTGTCAGTGATAAGTCAAACATACCCACCATAGCAGAAGTCTGTAATAACAGGCCCCAAAATAATTTAGACTATCTTGCCGCCTCTTTTCCTAACCTCAAATACTTTAAAGTGGTATACATCCTTTGGGAGTGTTTTACCTCAGTGTCCTTTCTTTCCCCTTTCACAGCCGAGCCAAACTGAGAGGTTGCTCGTTGCAGAAATGCAGTACCCACTTGTGACCACAGAGAGGCAGTGCGACAGTGTTTAAGACATCTGGCTTGACTGCAGGTGTGAGATTTGTCCATGTGTTAATGCGACATCCTCTCGACTGTCCCGAGCTCTGGTGCAGCTTGCTTGTATCGTGGCCAGACTGGAGGATGGAGACGGACACAAACAGGCCTGTTTCATCTGAGCTTTTCATCTGAGGGTGATGAATTACTGCACTTTATTGATGACATGTTAGATGTTAGCTTCATTAAAAGAAATATTCTACTTGAATGTAGCATTTCAGCTGGAAGAAAATGACATGATGGAAATGTCAGTTTGACTGGACCGACTTGAGTGTGGGTTTGTTTGAAAAAACGTGACCTGCACCACCCTCAGTGTATTAAACACTTGAATCATGTAAAGCTCTTATCACTGCAGCTACATGCAAACTGTAATAATCTGAAATGAATAGTGAGCGTGCATGTACGCCTGTGACTGTGTGTGTGTGTATCTGTGCGCGCTCGCGTGTGTGTGTGTGTATCCTGTCGGGATCACAGTGCCAGTGCAGCTTCATTAATCTCTCGGCATCATGGGACTTGTCTGAACTCTAAAAGGGGGCTGGAGAGAACAAGCTGCCCCCCCGGGGAGTCACTCCGTTTACCCTCCGCACACTCGGGTCACTCCTCATATCACACACTCTTCAGCTATACAATGTCAAACCCTCCGGTAGGCCTGAAAACACGGCGCCGCCGCTGCTGATCTGCGCAGGATGTGTGCGGTGTGCGTATTTATGTATGCATGTTTGTGTTCGTCCATGCATGAAGAGTGATAGAAGGTGAGAGGTGCAGATTAGACAGTGAGACTTTTTGAGCAGTATGTGGGTCACACTGAATGTGTTGCATGATTTCCTCAAGTAGGAAAAGGCAAAACTGTGCCACGACTGTGTCATAAATATTTACTTCCCCTCAATAATGCATAGGAAAGCACATATACTGATTACATTACAAAACATCCTACGAGAAAGATCTCAAGACTCTCACATGGCGAGCTAGACCATGAGGATTTGCCTTTCAATGAAAACTGGATGTCTTTCAATGTCACCCTGCTCCAGAAAAACACGGTACGATTTATTCTTTAACAGCTTCGAACGTGATGGCTGAAAATGCTGGACTTGGAGGAATCCATCAGGAGCTGTAGTACTCCTGGAATCAGCCATGATCCAATCAAATCTAATCAAATCGCCAGTTTCCCTTCCCTCTCAAAGCATTGCTCTCTGCACCACGGAACCGTCCCGATTCTCCACGAAAGCTCCTCCCAACAGAAAAGTGGCTTCCCCGTGCGGAAGATGAATGAGAAAATAAAAGGCACTTGTAATGAAATTAGCCTGGGAGGACGTGAACGTGTTTGGTTTCCACGCTGCTCTGATCCTCCAGCTCGTCCCTGGAAAGGCACCTCCACGATTCTCACTCAGTGTGTCACGGCAGCTTTGTTGAGTTACATCATTTACACCACAGTCGCATGTGCTTCGAGTGTAAAGTGCTTTAGTTACTTTCCCTGCTTCAGAAATTTGTTTCAAATGAAAACTTGCCAACAATCTGTACTGCATCACCCCCAGAGAGGGTGATCGCCCTGAAACTGACCCAATTGTGCAACACAGTACAGTACAACCACAAATTCCTGTAATAGCCCTGTATCAATATTACATTGTCCTCATAATTTGTCACTGGCCCAACATATACAGTGCTTCACATGAGTGAAGTTGTCCACATGCAATTTCAATATGGACGTAATTCTGAGAGAATATCGGGCTGTGTTTCAGGTAGATGTCTTCACGGGTCTACTTTGGTCCGAGTCACCATGACCCCACAAGGCAGGTTGCAAACCAGATTTCGTCTAACTGGCTCTTGGTGGGTCCTGTTCTATTGCCAGAGGTGTTGGTCCTTGTGTCTGGACACACCATCGACCCTGAATATGTGGTGTGTCATTAAGTGTCGCAGGTGTTTGTGCTTTCTGAGGTGAGGCAGCGAGTGTGAACTGGAAATTGACATGTATTGCCAGCTTTATTGGCAGCGGCAGCTCGTCAGTAGGAAGCGCATCATGCTGCTGCCACAGTTGGTGCTCTCTCTCCCTCTGACTATCCTCAGGCCTCGTTCGGATACGAAAAAAAAAAATTTACACAGGTTGAGGTCTGGTCGATTTTCCACTGGGTGTCTTTTAGACTTGTACATTTCAGGTGCTTTTTACCTTTGCAGGAAGAGTGGCACACTGCAACGTCGACATATGCTGGTGCATCACCATCTAAACAGCCAATTTCAAAAGCAAAAACAAAAACTGTCCAACTCCTGCCATCTCATGGCACAGCTTTCGTGTCAACTTCGCCACCCCGCTGTTGCTACTGCTGAGCTGGCACAAAAATGGTGGTTGACTGCTGCTGGTTCAGCTCTCCTCTAATGAGCTTGGTGTAAGATTTAAACCTTGTTTTGCGCCCCTGGTTCCTGGCAACAGGAAAAAAAAAATACCACGACAGCCAGTCTGTGAGTGCTAAACCAGGCATTAGGCAGATGCCAGCAGCCAACTTGGTCCAAAGAGAGCCAAATGCACTTTGACCTTTAATGGGAATGGGGGTGGGTGGAGCTGGGGCTTCCTAAACCTCACTGCAGGCTTCACCATTAAACCAGGAGGCACAGGGACAATCATAGTGGTTGTGATGCTACAACATCTTTTACAACTGAAAATGTTATTCATGACTGAACTACTGTGCTGTGCTAAGAGTCAACAATCCTTTTCACTGTCGCTCTCATCAAAAACACAAAACTGCTTATCCACATACTTGTTTCCATTTGCACAGCAAATGAGAAAACGTTGGCTGTGCTGAAGTGGGGTGTTTTTTTTTATTTCTAGAGGCATTCTGTGGCAGTTTGTCTTGAGTTAAGCTTTTTATGGCGCAGAGCGTACAATATGCAGCCATGCAGCGCACACTGTGCTGTTGCAGAAAAGTGCACTGATGGTCGGACATTTTTTGAGAAACATATGACCAAAAATTGTCTTGGATTCAGCCAATTCACCCGAACGGTTAATTTGCACTGAAGGTCATGATGGTCCCGTCAGAATCATAATCAGCATTAAATTTTAATGTGACCTTGCCTTTAGAAAAATGTGGTTCTTTTAGTATGAGGTCAAGCGACGGACTGGCTGATCTATGATCTTTGGATTAATAATTGCTGCCTAAATGCCTTCAGGATTTTTTGCTTCTTTCTTGTTCCAGTGTCAGACAAAGTCCAAACTGAGCAGGAGGCAGTTATGAAGGGGGGAGGTTCGGAACGTTTGGGAAGGGGCCTAGGCCTCGCGGTCCCCTGGCGGCCGGCGGAGCCTGTGTTTTAATGTTCCTCTCCGTGCTGTGATCAGCAGATGCATCAGAGTGATGATGACTCGCTGAGTAGAACAAAACTGTGCTTAATGGGCTAGAGGCTCGGCTGCTGTGCAGCGATGGCACGGAGCAGAGAGGGCAGGTGAGGGGGGTGAGAGTGCGTACGATGTCTGCTTTAATCAGGATATGGAATTCTTTACACATCAAAATCAGTTTATTCCTCATGTATGGTCCTATGAAGCTGGTTTTACAGATACTTTGTCATTTTTTCCTCAGCTTGGCCTTGAAGGCAGCACATTTTTAACTGAAGGCAAGGAGTTTTTAAAAAATGTTGGTGTCTAACAAAATATTCTATCGAGTTGCATTCAGGCAGCAAACTCCAGGGCTGAAAAATGAAGCCGACGTGTTTTGTTTTGGATGTTTTCAAAGGCATATTCACTCATGACAGTGAGTGATGATTTTGAACTAAGCTAAATTAATTCTGTGAGGCTGAGCTTCAGCGAAACTGTGTTTTGAGCTAAATGCTGACATCAGCATGCTAACATGCATTCATTGACAATGCTAATATTGCATGCAGATATTTGCTAATTAGCAGTTAGTACAGCTGAGGCTAATTAAAGTAATTTGCTTTGGAGTACACAAACCGCTATTGAACAAAGTCTAACTTTGACCTGCTGGTGGTGCTAGATGAAAAGTCGGGGTATCGTCAAAGGAATATCTGCACCAGGTTTCATGACAGTCCCACCAAACAGTGTCGAGACGGTTCACTTCAAACAAAAAGGTCAATGACATGGTGGTGCCAGAGGAAAAGTCAGGAGATCAACATAATCAGCTGGCTTCATCCTCATGGGACCATGAATGTCTGGATCAACCAGGGACCACCGATGGCTTTGGGAAAACCCTCAAACTGACTGCAACCCAGCATCAAAGCCACAATGGATCTAATGTTGACCTTCATGATCAGCTAACCGCACAATCGGCTCATTCCTCAGCTGAGAGACTGCAATAAAGCTAATGGAGCAAGAGAGTGAAGAGAGAATGGGGGGAGGAGACCAGGAGACGGCGATGCATAGGCCCCCTGTCCAGCCTCTGTTGTGAGGCGTATAGACAGCATGTATGTGACATCCCATCATCCCGTCTGCCTGTACATGAGCTCTCCCATTTCTCTGTTGCTCTGCTCCTCTCCCGCTCCGTCTTCTTTCATGTCTGTATAATCCTCTTTTGTATGACTTGCTCATACACTCTGCTTTTTAATCGGGATAATTAGGCTTAAACTTCTCCAGTGCCATTCCTTTCCGACAGAAGATGGAGGAATACCTAAATAATGCTCTGATTGTTGAAGGAAAATCATCTGAAAATGATTTAAGGTTGGAGATAAGGCAATGAGGTGGAGGTTTAGGGACCACGATGCTTTATATTCTCCAGAATCTCTACTTTTCTGTCAATGAAATGTAGTTTTTAAAGTGCATCGCTTTGTAAAATGACTTGATAATGCCAATATATATTCATTTAATGTAGCTTTAACATTGCAAATCATATGTTTATGTTTATGTGTATGCACCCAATCACATTCTCCCCTCCCTCCTTGCTTCTCTTCCCTTCTCCCAAACCAAAGCCTAAAAATATCTCCTCCCATTTTCCCATTTCACTTGTTCCAAGAAAAAAAAACAAAAACAAATACTCAGCACTCAGTGAAAGGACTTAAAGATAGACGTTATGCTGCTCAGCAGCCGCAGTAACAGTTAACAGGATTAGGCATGGCTTACATAAACATCTCCCATGGCAACGGCGCACCGGCGCCAGGCAAAGGCAGGGAGAGGAGCCGTCACCGGAAAACATCATCATCGGTGCGGTCAGCTGAGTGTCAGCTGCCTTCGGTGCATGATGTTTACAGCCGTGTGCTTCCTGTGCATGCAAATTGTGTCCGTGTTAGCACATCCTTTGGCATCAGTTTTGGTCACTAAAAACTGTCTGCAAATTTTTATTTGTATTTTTGTGCAATTTTGTAAAAAATCTCTTCAGTGTTTGAAGGGGAATCCAAAACACTGCAACACAAATTCTCTTTGTATGTTTATGCAGCGTCTGTGCAGTCTTTCTCAGTGCTTTGTGGCCTGCCAGTGTTGTGACACTTTGGCAGCGGTGCCTGAAGTTGCGTCCCGTTGGATATACTAGGCCTTTAGAATGGTTCATTTCCCATAATTCCCTCAGGAGAGACACATTGCTCACTGCCTCTCAAGGCTGCGGCTCTGAAGGAGAGTCGAGGTCTCCGTGTCTCTCGGTGTTTCCCTTGAAATGTCTCTGCTCGGATCTCGACATTTTCTGTCTGCGAAAGAGGTCAGCTTTGCCGGAGCTTTTATGGGGACGGAGGAGAATTTGGCATTTTCCCTTCTTCTTGGCCCGCAAAGCTCTGTGCTAAATGTTCACCCAGTGTAACAGTACAACTGGCTGTTCAGACATTGCATAGCAGCTCAGAACAGACACATTTCAACTCTCCTCAAATGGTTTGCATGAATCCTTTTAAATCACATACAATATGTGCACAATTTGTAAACTGCAATTAAAGCTTACATACGACGAAGTGGGAGTTGATGCTTTTATACACGCAAAGACACACACGCATACATTTAACCTTGTAGCCACACAAATACAAACACAGGCAGTTTGAAGCTTAAGGGGAAGTTCAGTCAGTCCTCAAGGGGGTGATGTAGCGCTAATCATCAGTGTTTCCAGTGGTAAACAAACATGGTGTCTACTTGCGAATGCATTTTCAGCTGCGTTCTTGTTTGAATGAAGAGTGAGCGAGGTGTCAGAAATATGCCCAGAGCTTTGTCAGACACATGCTGTGTGTCATGCTATAGTCCGCAGCTGCAAAGCTCAGACCGCATTTCGTGGTTAAGAAAACAACCCAACCAAACCTTAACCATATCAGTGGCAGATCAGAAAATGGTCATATGAATTGAAGCAACTAAGTCTGTGACATGGACACAGGAGACTGCTGTTTGCATCCTGCCGAACAGCCGTGCGTTTTGGAAGGCAATGGCGAACATCGGAAAATGCTGATCCAGTTAATCTTCGAAGGCAGCGACCTATTTTGTGGATGTTGTTTGGTTGAGTAGAACTGACCCCTTGCCCCAGTCTAGTTTTGAAAATTACACAACAGCTCAATAACACCAGCCACCCAAGTGCAAGATGCTTGAGACAGACAAGCAACTTGTGTTTTCTCCAGATTCCACAATGTGATAAAATGATAAAACATGAATATACATCTTTGGTATGATTTTATTCTGTGTAAGACAGATGCTAACATTGGGGACGGACCTACTTGAAACATCTGGGTCACATTTACAGTGATGTAGAAATCTGCTCATTTGAATTGTTGGAGCACAGCAGTTTTGGCAACATGGAAAAGGTCTTTCTCATTTTCGTGGGACCTTTAACATCCTTTTTCCTCCAACGTGACCATTTCAGCAGCCCTCTTTCTGTGTAATTGTCTCACTTCATCCACCTTCAGTCGCTGCTGTTAATTTGACCCCCTCCCTCCTCTCTCTATGTGTTGCTGCCTCTGTTTCTCTGTCTGCTTTGCTCCGTCCTTTCCCATTTGTCCCTGTCTCTGCCTCTCAGCTGAGATAAGGAGATTTAGAAGGAAGGGAGCTGCTCCAATGCCTGACGGGGGGAAGCGTTTTTCCTTTGCTCATTTTTTCAGCCCATTTCCCGAATGTTCTTATTTGCTTAAGAAGCAGGCCGACTTCAGTGTCACTATGTAAATTTGATGTCACTCATTGTGACAGTTTATTATTGGCCAGACCCAGCATGCCCTCTTCCTCTCAATATTTTTCACCTTTCTCGCAGTTCCTCATTCAAGGCCACAGTGTACTTGCTGTCAAAACTGATTTCAGTTTTGTCGGCAGACAAAGGACATATTTGAGGAAACCATAAAAGAGCACCTTCACTTTCAAATCACTCTTAAACTGAAAGATCTTCACCCAGCAACCCAGCCATCCTTAATTGATCTAAAAATCAAAAATCTATCCCACCATTTCATGTTTAACTAAAAAAAAAAAAAAAAACTGATGGACAATATTTGCTCCAGTTGTTCAATCAAACTGCCTCTAAGCCCTCCAATGGCTCAAATGCTAATTGGCTGTGGTCATTTTTGTCACATATTCCCAACTTCCATTAATCTTGATGCAGCTCCACCACGAATGTGAATGTCTGAACATTGCAAAGCAGCTGCAATACACAGATTTGCATCTTGAGCTGCATTTGAAGAGCATAACGCTGAAATTTGACTTCCCCGAAGATATAGTTCCGTATTGGGTAGCTGTAGGTCGCAGAGGAGCCGACGAACACGCCTCCCAAATCTCAGCTATGTGTCGTGCGAGCTTGCCTTTCCAGCAAGCTGATTGGTTGATTCAAATCCTCAGGAGTAGGTTCAAAATGGAGACGAAAACAAACATAGCCATGTTGTTTACAAGTATAGACGCTGCTACACAAATCCGATCCGAGCGACCCCCATGCACGTTCACCTATGTGCAAGCTCCATCCATCTTGAGTCATTTGCCAGCTGCATTACCTGACTTCAGCCGTGTGTAAACTGGTATTTCTCACCACTGTTCAAACGCCTCATTGCGCCCTTGAAACAAAAGGTCTCCACATGTTAAGGTTTAGTTCAGAGCGACTAGGTATTAGCAAGAACTCTATGGGATCACATTGTTGATTTTCATCTCTAAAGCCCAGTAAGTCTACTCCAGATCTCTGCATCTTCCTGCTGCACAGTAATTGCTGGGATTAAAGCGCTTTCTTGTGAACGGCTTGAAGTGTGAAGGGACGTGCTGCACTGCTCTGCCTGGTCTCGTACGGCCGGTAATGCAGCCTGTGATTATGCAGAAGGCATTCGGTCTCCGCTCGATGTTCTCGTCTGCTGGTTTCATGCTTGTTTTCTCTCGTCTCTACCCTGATGTCACAATGCTGAGTCTTGCTTTGCGGATGAACTGAATTGCAGTGGACTGTCACTTTGCCTCATAGCAGAACAGAGTCTCAGCGGTCAGGATTGAAATCCAAGGCTGTGATTGGTGATAAATGCGTATAATTAGACAGAGTAAGGGCCAGTAGTCTTCTTATTGATTTTTTGGCTCATTTAGGGAATTAAGGGGCATCAAATTCCTAAGCACAGCAGACAGGACTCTGGGATTAAATGGAGAAGGTCCCATTTTTCAGGGAGCAAAACTCCTACATGCTTACAGAGATGCAATCACACGGTGCCAGACCAGCTGTAATAAATGATCTAATTTAATATTTTTAACGCATTGTACTGCACATAAATGAATGATATCTGAAGGAGAAAATCCAATGTGCTTTTTCCTAAAACTATTTGTCATAGTTCCGTGTTTTCTTCACTCTCGGAATAAATCAATCACAGCTGAAATGTGTCTCTCTGACATTGTTGTTTTTTGTCCTACTTATTGTTGCCGCCACCTCTGAAGGGGGAGTGTATGATCTCAACACTGTGTTCACCTTGAGATGTCTCCCCTGGCACTGGTGTGTTTGTCAACCACGAGGGGGTCTTTAACCTACATAGGTAGCTACATTAGCGGGGCTAAAAGCACGCCACAAACCCCTACTGGAAAACAGCCAAGTCAGCAGCAGGACGTGAGCTATGAGCTGGATGTTCGGACAGAAGGGGGGGTGGATAGCTTCCCTCAGGCTTTTTCCAGGCTTGTTCCAAATGAAAATAGCCACAATGCACTATCCTTCTGCTGTGTCCCATGCTCACATTCTGTGATGCCCAGAAGGAGGACAGTGAATTACATTTGATAATCGTTGTGCTGGGTTTTTTTTTATTTTGCGCATCAGATTCATTCCAATGACAGAACTACATTAAAAATAACATTAATCGATTTTTTTTTAATTGTTTGCTTTATTGCATATTTATGTTCTTTTTATTGCTCTGTGCTCGCTTTGCTTGGGGGGCAGTGAGGTATCCATTGGCAGCTTTGTTGCTAACCAATTATATGAGTGGTGATTTCCTTCATGTGCAGCATGATTTGAAGCGGTGGAGGTTTGAAAATAAAATGAAAAAATAGGTCTACCTGTGAAGAAGCTAAACAAATAGGTGTCTCATTTGTGATGTAAACAGCTGGTAAATTTTGCACAAAATACTGTTGTGTTTTTGATATTTTAAAAGGCATATCGGCCTCTTTTTCGCTCTCCCTATCTGTGTGAAAATGAGACATCAATCTCAATAAGTGCTTTTCCTTCGATGACAATTAACGCACCACTGTGCCGTCAATATTTTAGTTTTTGTCTGTGCCAAAAAGCCAAACAAGACTCAACCTTTCCCACTGGCTCATGGCTGGAGAAGGTGAAGGCTGCATAGCGCGGATGATTTAGAAGAATGGAGTGGAGAGTCGGGTCGATTCTAATTTGGCCTCGGACTGCAGCTGATTGCGACGATAACGGCGCTGTTGAGTTGCATTACGCTGCTGTCGTCTGGCTGATACCTGATTGCAGCTTATCAGCGGCATTTACATCACTGATTACCTTCTGCCTGCTGTGACTGAACCCAGATGAGCGGTCCTTGTCCAGAGTGTAAGACAGTAAAATTGGCAAAAGACCATATGAAACTCTTGATAATGAGAGTAATGTGAAAGCATAAAGATTAAATCAATAAGGATTGGCAAAAACGCTGTCAGTGAGAAAGAAAATACAAGTAGTTTAAAGAATAAAGAAAGCAATGGACCATAGACCATATTTTCAGTTTAAAATCATCTCTTGGAGGCAAAGCTGCTCTGAAAGCCTCATTGGTTGAGTTAAAGTTGCAAGTTGTAGCCAAATAAAAAAAAATCTGTTCTTTTAGAAATGAAAACACCAAAATGTTAGAATGCAAGCAAATGTTGTTGACCAGTGACAAAATGTGCCCTTTGAACAATGATGAAGTGTAATTCAAGGATAATTCTATTGTCTTAATTTTGCAGGCATTTCTACTGTTTTTGGTAAGATTGCACTTCAGAAACAAAAGCAATCAGGTGATCAGGTAGATTTCAAACAAACACCCAGGGAAGCCAAAATTGTTACCCGTACTGTCTGTTTTAAACATCCATCACAGTTTGCAGACCACTTTCTAGTTCAGCTCTGATCTCCAGTCCTTGCTGCAGTTGCGCACAATTAGCTTCCAGGCCTCTTGAAGAATTATCAACTGTGCAAACAAAAAGTAAAAGCGAGTACAAATTGATCACGTTGTTGCTAAAGTCCTGAGAGAGTGTAGGTTCACTTCTCTGTCAATAGTGAGGTATATGATCAGATGAATCAAATATCTGTAAGATTAAGCATGATAAGAGGTAAACTGATGTTTAAACTGCAAGCCACTCTCAGTGGTGGTATGTGAGATGACACAGGACAGGCCAGCAAGAGGGAGTCCTAATGTGGAAATGTATACTCAGGGGACTGTTTAGAGGTGAATCCCCAACAGAGGTGGACATAAATGGGTGAGAGTGGAGGAATGCATTCCTCAGTAAGACAATGTACAGAACATGGCCTTATTTGTGAGTTAGGTAAGATATGGGTGGAGTAGGACAAACCATTATGCTATATATTGTATTGTCTTTATGATAACGGCAGAGTTTTTCTGATCTGACCCTGAAACTCTCTCAGATGGCCGGCATCTGATTTGATACTACTTGTTATTAAAGTTCTCTTCAACTCAAGCTTGTATGAGCCGAGTCCTTTCTACATCATCATCACACACTGCTCAGCAGGACCTGGCTGATAAACATCAATAGCTTCATCATCACTCGTTCCCTACTGTCTTTCCTCCTCCCTTGTTGGACGTCGCTGTGTGTGTGTGTGTGTGTGTGCGCGCACGTGTGTGTGTTGGGGGGAGGGGAGTCGCTGGATAACTGAGTTTCCCTTGGCAGCAGGCCCCGGAAGTGTCACTGCTCATAGACCTCCACTCTAAGCGCATCCAAGTGCTTCCCTGTCCCCGCACATAATTTGCTCCTGCTAAGGATGAACCTGTCACCTGGAGGTTTTTCCAGGCAGGGATGGACTCCATCCTCCACTCGAGTGGAGCACAGCAGGATCTTTATCTTTACGCCTTGTCTCCAAGTTTTTTTTTTTCCTGATCACGATTCATTTTAAACAACAATAATAATTGCAAATAAGATCGGATTTGGCTTAAGACAGTTGGTTAAAATACTTAATCATTTGGAGATCACTGAGTACAATGATCCACTGTCATTGAGAATTACTGATCAAAGCACCTTCACTTAATAGACTGAATCATTGATCACAGGCCATAGGGGTCACCTCTGCCTCTGCAGTGCTTTCTCTTGGATTAGATGTGATGAAGAGGGACATTTCTGAAACAACGAGGTGTCGTCATTATTATGTATTATTATGTATTATGGATGGCACCCTGCACCCGGGAGTCCGGACTGGCATGCCTGCAGTGTAAGGGCGTTAGAGGTTGTATTCTGTGTGTGCTGATGCACGTGTTTCAGAATTTGAGATTTACACTTTTGCTGCAAATATTAATCAAATTAAGAGTTAATTTAGTCTTGAAAATAAATTATATTTTAAGAAGTTTTTGGATGGATTGGTATGTGGCTCAAATAAGTTCTAGAAACTGAATTTAAATCTGTCCTGGATCGGTTGTACAAGGAAAATGGAAGAAAGACAGAACAGTAAAGAGCGTAGAAACACATATGCTCTCTCTTTTTGTCGTAAAGAGGGAGGCTAATGCTGAGGCACACAGAGCAAGGGCTAAAACAGGAAGGAAATAAAACAAAGGAGTTCAAATGGAGGAGAGGAGAAAGGGGAAAAGAAGGGAATATAAGTATGAGTGGGAGAGAAAAGGAAGGCAGACGAGTCTGTGTGTTAGTGAATGATGAGGTGTGTGATGGGACCTAATCTGCTGTCTGCTCAGTACAGTGCACACTCTGTGCTCTGAATGTGAATGGGATGCTGGTGCAGAAAACTAAACCTCCTTCTGCCTCTGCTTTCTCTTGCAGCTTCGTGCACCAGGCCGTCCAGCTGCCAGTCACAACTCTGACCAGTCGTTCTCTACTCGAGGCCTGCATGGCATCACCGCAAGCCTGCAAACTCTGGGGGTGAGCTGCTGTGGCTAATTATTTCATTGTGGGATTTGATTACGCTGGGATGGGACAGACTTGTTCGCGACTGCAAGGTCACATTTTCAATCTGTCTTGTGAAATTGTCCTTGAGCGCACCAAAGAAAATTATCCCCCATAATCAGCTGAATGAAATGTAATGTAAACCTGTGTTTGTTGAGAATTTATGCAAATTTTAATGGAAACGTCTGACATTTTGAGAAACATGCATTCACTTTCTTGCCGAGAGTTAGATTAGAAACTTTACACCACTCTTCATTTTAATTATAAAACTATCTCCAGCAGCCGGCAAACTTAGCTTAGCATTAAGGCTGGAATCAACTGGAAACAGCTACCCTGGCTCTGTCCAAACACAAGTGGAATTTGCCATTTTACAGGGGGGCTATTTCCCAGACTATTTCTTGGCCAAGATCATAGCCTTTTTTTTGAATAGCCTTTTTTTACACTGTTCATATGAAATGACATACGACAGGCTAATTAGTGACATTTAGAAGTGCTAGGTTGCAGATGTTGCTACCTTTGGACAGAACCAAGCTTCCTTTTCCCACCTGTTTCCAGTCTTTATGCTAAGCTATGTCAGCCAGCTGCCGATGGTATGGAGCATGAGTGTGGTATCAATCTTCTCATCTGACTCTCGGCAAGAATGGTCATCAGAAGACTTGGGACGCAACTTGGACTCGAGATTGAGGACTCGTGAACAACCTTTAATTTTTTTTGCTGCATGGACATTTAAGGAAATGCCTGACGAGCTGAATGTCAATCCTATCTTATCCTGATGTGTAACCATACACATCTGGTGCCTCAGACAACTGTAAGCTGCAGCAACACCACCTGCAGCTGCCGTGCCATTTGCCATAACCCTTGACTATAATACTGCATGCAACGTCAGTAAATAAGTTTAACTGGATCAGCCACTTCAAACTATATGATGCAGCCATACTATATACCTCCAACAGGAACCTGTATCAAAAAACCCTCTACATTTATCTGTAATCTTATCAAACTGGCAACAAATTTGTTTATCACTCCTTCAAATCAGTGGCTTTAATAGAAAAGACACCCTTTATGTATAAAACATTCATGACAGCCTTTGTTGTGGAAAGCATTAACTCCAATCAGATTTATGCAAATTATGTTTGCATGTGATGAAAAATTTACATAACCTTGCTCTGAGCAAATGAAAACACAGACGATGTGAGTGTGCAGGTGAGTCTTTAGTCCTGACGAAAGGGTCATTATAAGTTTGTTGAACATTAAACAACATTAATGGACTGAATTTAATCTATGAATATGATCGTGAATATTTCAAACAGTGTATATATTTGAATAGAAAGGAAAACAGCTAGCATTTCATAAATATTGATAGTGTTACGAGAAAGCCTTTGGTGCAGTGGAGGATAAATCTTAGCTAACATTGCAAAGTTCCTGTTTTTGTGCACTTGGTGAAAAATGATAGATGTTGATCCTTCTGCAGATGACAGGGGAAAGTCATTGAGGGAAGTTTTTTTGGCAGCCTGCACTTTTTCACAGGCTTTTCAGTCAAACGGATAGGCAGTGTGACAGGCCACTCAATAGAAGTCAGCAGTGATTATGCAAGTTGCTTATGCCTAATGAGAAAGGTCAGCGCGTTGCCAAGAGAATGGGATACGAGCCCAGTCTCACACTGAGATGTACAGTACACACTGCTGTAGAATAATGTGCCGTACAAAAACATATTCCTCATCCGTTTGAGCTGCAGAAAGTGAAATGTCCTCTTTAAACTGAAATATGGACCTGACTAAATATCAGAATATATCCAAAGAATTTCATATCATAGAAAATGCTATATGTATGTGTTGCACTCCTTACAAAGTAAAGCAAGGAACCAGTTCAGTGTAAGAGGAGCAGGTCCACAGGACATCATCAATAATGTTGACATAAAGGAAAAACACACTGTCTGCTTTGCATTTCTGGGCCCATTTGCTTTTTGGTGGCACATTTTTCTTCTTCCTGTGGACAAGTAGCCAAGCATAGATTTTTCTCGCTATATCAGCCAGATCGAAAACATAAAAGACATGTGTCAGGTTTTGGTGTTGGTCTGTCAGACTCAGACAGCGAGGGATGCTTTCCACAGAGCTTCCATTTGCATCAACATCATATAGACCTCATATGTTCACCGTGAGGGAAGACATTTCTGTTCTTCCTCCAACATTAGCATCAGAATGCAATGCAGCCACGAGACATGTTGTGTTTTGCATAAAGGATTGTTGATAATCATGTAGTTGGCAAGGTAGGATTGAAAGCAACAAATTCAAACCTGTTTTTTGAGAATATTGAAAGGCTTTCTGGTGAATGTAGGAATTGCTATCACTGTTATCCCATCAGGGGTGCAGTACAAGGTATGAACAGCGAATCATGGAGGTTTATACCACATCCTGTGGCCTTTTTCCTCCAATATAACTTGCTCAGATGTCATTTTTTGGGTTGGATTTTGGTCATGTGATCATAAATTTGCGGGATTTTAATATTGATATTCGTCTCTGTTCGAAGATAGTGTCAGATGTGGGTGTCTTCCTTGATATTTCTCTGGCCGTCCGCTGACTCCTGGTCGATGCTGTGACCAGTCATGTTCTGTTGTTTGCAGACAGCTGATGTCTGCTTCCGCTGCTCTTTCAGTCTTTTCCCCCGGGTACTTTCCCTCTGACCAGTGTCGTGTTCATCACAGCTGTTGCAAGGGATGCCACATACCAACCCATTCTTCCTTTCCAGACGGGGCTTTTGGGGTCTGAAGGCGTTGAATGATTGTGGTAGGTGTTGTGCCTTCAATACCGTGGTTATTGCATGACTGAAGTCTTCTGCTAAGGTCACATTATTGCCTGAGCAAGTTCTGTTTGCTGAAGAAGGCTGCAGGATACGGGCACAGGTGGTCAGGCGTCCTAAAGATTGAGAATCCTTGCTAGGAAGTAGTTAAAGGGCTCAAATCAAGACTGAAATGTCCAATATCATAGATTGAGGGCTGCCTTTCTCCCCTCTTTTTGCATATGCTGTATCATTCGCTAGCAGAAGCTCAGACGCACCTCAGTACTTTTTTTAACCTGTATGTCAACTGCTTGTCACGTATTTTATAATGTGCCATTTAAATCAAAACTGCATTGGATTCTGATTTATTCATTCAGTAGCTGTTGAGCATAAACAACGCACAACATCATATGCATATATGAAGAAAATGCATTCACGAACTGAGCCATTGACGCACAATTCTCCTCATACAGGAGCATATATGGATGCATGACAGGCTGTATTTATATGCTGACATGTGTACTGACTGCAGATTTCAGTACATATGATAGTAAGAGAGGCTCTGATGGGAGCCGCTCTGAAGATTTGTATTCCCTTTATTGCCAGTGCGTTTCCATATGGCCGAACAATTTGTGTTATGTTCCCCTTAACACCCCGCCAAAACCCCCACCGCCCCCTCAGGCTGAGCTAGCTTTGCTTGACAGAACAGCATCCTCTCTCCACTTTATCTCCCTCGCTCATTGCTTTGATGTGTTGTGATTGCGTTGGTGTGGCGGTGGTGTGCTGGGTGGGAGGGGTTGGGGATGATGGGGATGGGGTGTAGTGGGGGGTAGCAGAGAAAAGCGTTCTGCAGTGAAAATGTGCTCCCACTGAAGCGTAGAGAGACTGCAGCACAGTGAGCGAGCCTGTGCACCACCTGCAGTCGTGTGTGTATGTGTGTGTGTGCATGGGAGAGAGAGCGAGAGAGGGAAATAATCACCCAAGACACAATGATTCAACACCCCGCTCCTCTCCTCCTCTGTCATCCTCCATCCTTTCTTTCTCCCCTCCCTCCTTCTCTCCTTTCGACCCAATTCTCCACACACACTACAATCATCTCACCCTCTGCCTGCCTTGTATCCGCCTTGCACCGTGACGGCTGCTGCGTGTCCATTTGTGAGTGTATATTGCGCATGCTGCTTTGTGTGTGTTCACCAGCACTCTCTGTTCAATATTCTCAAACACATTCTCCCCTCCTTCCTCTCCCCTGCGACTCCCTGCCTTCCTTTTTTTTGTCGCTCTGCTCCTCTCCTGATGTCTCTCATCCGTCCATCTTGACTCTTCCATTCACTCTTTCAGTCCCTTCTGTTGCTCCTCCACCTTTCCCAGTGATCACTACTTGATGCGCACTTTTGTTCATACGCACATCATCGTCTTCTCCTCGGCGACGCTGGCTTCAGCTCTGAAATATAAACACTGAATCAATACGCTCAGTCTGTCATTCTCACCAGAAACCCCTTCTGTTTTCCACCTTTTTTTCCTCTCTCTTCCAGCCGTTATGTTCCCAGTCATTTCTCCTTTTCTCCCCCCTCCTCACTCTTTTGCTCCCCTCCTCCCGCGCTGGCTGAGTAAGTGCTGCAGCATCAGTGCATGTGTGTATGTGTGAAAGAGCAGCACAGAGCGAGAGAGAGAGAGTGTGTGTGAGCGAAGTGTGTGAGCGCGAAGCACCGGGGATCCTGAGCCTGGAGGAGAGCCGTGTGACAAGAGGGGGGCTCTTCTGCCTGTGGATGTATGTGCCAGGACAGCGTTTTTTGCAGGCGAGCGTGTGCGTGAGTGTGTGTGTGTGCGTGAGAGACAGTGAGTGTGGGCATGCCAGCGCGTGTGTGTGTGTGTAACAGTGTCGTCGATCAGCGACGGGCTCTTCGCATTATGCAGCCGACGGCGCTCATCACACTTTGAGGACTGACTCATCCAGACCGGGCTGTGGAGACAGAAGAGGCGAAAGAGGGGGAAAGACAGATGGATGGCAAGACAGGAAGACAGTGTTAGGCTCTTGATGCTTTGGGTCCCTCTAGACCGCCAAAGGGTCTAGTCCGTTTGTGGGACGCCAGTAGCTTCACAGTGGCCCCCCTTGTTCCCCCTCAAATTGGGATTGCAGACACATAACCAGACAGGTAGCCAAAATTGCCACACTCAAAAAAAAACAAAAAACAGAAAGGAAAATAAATCCCCAGTCGCCGCCTGACTTGAAGGAAGGTTTTCATTTCATTTCTACTCCACGGACCAGGACAAGAGGGTCTCCTGTCTCCACAGGGTCTTTTTGGCTTGACATCGAGCTTTTTACGGGGGTTGCAGGATCCTATCCCGGAGATAAGAGGCTGGCAGACGAGACGGGACAGACGCAGGCATGGCTCGCCTCAACTGGTGCCTGGCTGCCGTCATCAGCTGGGGCAAGTTCCTCTTCGCCTGCTTCTTTCCTCTGCGGGGGGCCAAGCGAGACAAGGTAAGACTTCACGGAGGGGGGAGGCGAAGGGGTTACTGCGAACAGGAGACTGAGAAGGGGTTCTGTGGACTTAGAGAACGAGTTCTGCACATGTCGTCCTTCATGTCTCACCTCAACCCATTCAGGCGACTTTCTTCCACAATAAATACCAACAGATATATCTGGAATTCTCATCCTGCATGAAATATACATCAGGAAGGGCCTCGTTCTCAGTCACACCACCCAACCGATACATGCACACAGCCGGCTTCACCTAAACCACCAAATGACGTAGCTGTGAAAACGAGCTTGGCGACCGGTCATGGACCATGGGCTCTGGAAGGCTGGTTGGTGTCCCTCTAAGTGCTGATTCAAGGTCAGTGTTACACCTCCAAGTGGTCTCCAGGCAGCTGCTCCAGAAAAAGATGGTGGGGAACCATGGGGATCGGATTTTGGATGTGCCACTAAAGCCAGGCACTTGCAGCAACCACCTGGAACAAATGATAGCTGCTCCTGATACATCGGGTCACCTTGCTTTCACAGCTGCAGAATTGTAATGCACCATTATTGGTGGTTTGCGTATTCCCAAGCAAGAGCCCTTGAGTCCCCCCATTCATCTCCTGCCATTGCATGCCATGCTGTATTTGCTCATTTTTTGATGCAGGGGGTTGTGAGTCTCTCATCGCTGCGCCATATTCTGATGGTCGTATGGTACGTGTGTGAGCACGAAAGGCCAAACGGAGTTCATTGAATGGTATCAGCTGAATGCACACTCTGTTTCTTTGTCTGTTCCCCCAGAGCCAATGTTAATAGCAACACACAGTCTTTTTTTTTTTACTCTTCTCTTACAGATAATCAATCATGTGTTACAACTCTGGTGTGTCTTAATGACACTATTTCCTCTTACCCACGGTCACACATACACTTACGCAAATGCGAGGACACCAGAAAGACTGCCTGAGGAGATGACTCTCTGATGAATGGTGATAGGTGGGATAATTTTGAGGCGATTTTTTTCCTCACCTTTAAAAGCAATGAGCAGCGAGAGACCTTTTTTTATAGCAGTTGTCCTCAGGCAGGAAACACTGACCAAATCAGCTTAATGCGCTGCATCCTCAGCAGTTTTTATAAATAATCTGTCCCCCAGTGAGTATATTATCATGAAGTAAAGACACCTTTCAGGACTTTCAGCTGCCCTCATGTGTTTTATTTTTCATGCTCATCTTTGGCTGATTCTGTACCATGAAAGGCTTTCGATCCCGAACATAAATGCCAGTCAAAAGCTCTGAAACTTGAGTGTTGCAGTGCTGTAACTCTCCCTCGACTGCGAGCTCTCTGCTGTTGCGTATGTGAACTGGCAGCAGTGGTGTTACAAAGTCTGGCGATGATGGTATTTTTTCTCGTGGTGACGCCGTAGCGTGCAGTGCTGCAGCCGCCCGTCTCTTCAAGCCCCAAAACCCTCCCACCAGCACCAACACCAGCAGCGAACCCCCCCACCCCCCCCGCCCCATTGCCGCAGCTCCTTATCTCTACACCCGCGCTCAATCCCACCAGCTCCCCTTGTCGCACTCTCACATATGTGTGTGTAAGTGTGTGTGGAGCTTGTTAGTGCCTTTGCAGACACACACACACACACACACACACACACACACACACACACACACACACACATTACATATCTCCTCCACCCTGTACAAAGAATCCCCAACCCTTTATGTTCATTCAATCACAGCTTTTCTCAACCTGTCCTGTCAGCACTGGCCTTTTTTCTCCAATCTAGAAAGAGGATTTGATTTTGTTTATATTTTTCTCTCACTTAGAAAAAAAGGTCAATAAATGGATGTAGTAAACGAAGGTTTTTGCAGCATTTTTGGAATAGAAGTGATAGAGTGGTTCAGCCACATTTTAAATTCTTGTACCTACTCTGTAAAATGGGACAGATGCTTGTCACTAGGGATGTACCCTTGTTAAGGTATGGATATTGCACCTTTAGGCAAGGTCTACATTTGTACCCTTGTCCTTTGTACTTTGGAAGGAACATTCACGCTACACCAATGATAAAAATGTTGTTTGATCACTGCAAAGATCTGACTTTTTCACTATACTTGAGTCCTGAGAGTCTGACTTTAAAAGAATTTTGAACTTCTTTCAGTTTTTTACAAAATCAAGTTTCATCTTAGTGTAGCAGCCTGCCTTAATCTTTCTCTTTTCTGAATGCAAACACTAATTTGTAGAAAATTCTTATAAATTTATAAATTCTTGTAGAAAAAAGTTGCTTTGCGTGGGAAGGCTGATCAGAAAATGGGGTTATTAGGAGTCAAAATAGACAGATCTTACTTGATTGAGTTTTATTTGCACTAAATAATTTGCCACAAATATTTACCAATCCCTCTCAATCTAGCAAAAATAAATTTTGTACTCGGAAAAGGTGTAAATTTATACTAAAAAAAAAAAAAAGAAATGCATCGTGCATGCCTGTGTTGTCAATCCATGCAAACTCCACCTTTAAGATCATCCTCAAAACTTTTCTACGCTATGATCACAATTGTGATATTTTAGCTTTTTTCAGAGATATGCCTGTAAAAAGCTCTCAACGCTTGTTTAGCCAATTATCGCAAGAGAGGTCGCCAAGTGGCCAGTATTTAAGGGATCAGCTGTGCATAAGCTTTAAGATAGCTCTTCAGTGGGCATGTTTGTTTTTTTTTATTTGGCGAATAAATAGGATTTTGCCTCAGAGCCAAATTCTAGGACACTTCTTGCAGTGTAGGCTAGATCAGTGATCGCTACCTGGGGGAAGTTGAAGATTGGTGGTGCAACTAATTTAAAAAATTTAATTACAAAAATATATACAAACATTGAGTCAGCCATAACACCTGAACACCAAGTGAGCAACACATGGTTAATAGAGAGCTAAAAGTAACACATAAACAGTTGAAATTGTTTGCTAAAAGTAATAAACTGTTAAAATAGTTAACATGAGCTAAAAGTAAAAGTAATGAATAAATGGTGGAAATGACTAAAAGTAATGCGGACTTGACCAAAGCAACCTGACAGTTGAAATGCATGGAATATTCAACATCCAGTTTAAATCCATTCATAAGGACACATCTGGACGGTGACGGTGCTGAGGGTGTTTGTGGGGCTTCGTCTGGGATCCACTGGTGCACATGAAAACCAGTCAGTCCGTTGCTACTCTCTCGCTCCAGCTGCAGCACTCGAGCTGGTCACGTGACCGACTGGGAGGTGAAAGTGGAGAGGTAAGGCTCCGTGTCTTCCCTCCAAGGACTGCTGTGAGGTGTTCAGTTTCCATGGCAACGTGGCTCACGCAGTCCCCACATGACGGGGCCGGGTTACGACAGGAGATGGGCTGGGAGTATTGTCAGTGGGTGTTTGACAGTGAATGTGGGGTGGTTTTGTAAGACGGAGATGGGGTACCAGTGAGGGAGGTGGAGGGATGATGATGTGTAAAGATTTTCTCCATGTGTGTTACTATGGTGACACTACTGTGGTACTATGGCAGGGTAACCCTCTCCTCTTCTCTCCTCACCAAAATTCCCTCCTGTCTCCTCTTCCCTCCAGTTTCTGTTCCTTTGTGCTTCTTTGCTTGTGTTTAATTGAATCTTTCCCCATGTCTCTGCTTCCCTTTCCTCTCCTCTTTTTTATGTTCTGTTTCTTTTCTATAATTTCATTGAATTTCCTGGTGCCCTTTCATCTCCTGTCCTCTTCTTTTTCCTTCATTTTCTCCCTTTTCCTTTTATTTAACTTCCTCTCCTCTTGTCTTCTCCTTGTGACTTCTGTCCTTTCCTCTCCTTTCTTTTACTCTGTTCCTCTCCTTTTATTTCATTATTCCTCCTGTGTCCTTTCATCTCCTCCTCTCCTTGCCTCCGTCCTCTCTTTCCCTCATTTCCTTTTCTTTTCTTTTATGCAATTGTATCTTCTCTAATCTCCTTTCCCCTATACACTGTTCATTTCCTCATATTTCATTTTTCTTTCCTTTTTGTGTCTCCTTTCCTCTTGCCTCCTCGCCTAAACCTCTCCTCTTTTTCCCTCCTGTTCCTTTTCATTTCATTTAATTTTCTCTTGTCACTTCTCCTCCCCTCTCCCCGGTTTTCCTTTCTGTTTCTTTAATTTGATTCCATTCAGTTTCCTTGCCTTTTGTGCCTCCTTTCTTCCTGTTTCCTCTCCTCCTCTGTTTTGTGTTTACTTGCCTCCCTATTCATTTACCTAATGTCCCCACGGGCAGTAAATTCACATCAGGCAGTACTGCAGACAGCCAAAAGAGAAGAGGGTGATGGGAAGCCTGTCCACTGAATGGCTCCTTATTCTCTCCCTCTAGATTGCCTCTCCAGCATATGCATGAAAGCCTCATTCATTGCTTGTTGTATTTATCACAAGCTCCCAACTTAACTTCTGCATTGAGTAATGTTGGCCCGACTGTGGCGATCGGTACGCAGGTACCGCGCCCAGAGAATTGCAGGCTTCTGCCCTGAATGGCTCACTGTATTCTGGACCGGCGCTCAGCATGATGGATGCTTTGTTATTCTAGCATTAAAGCTTTAATGTGATGGATTCTCCAGCGACAGAGAAGACTGCAGAGTCAATGTGGAATACTTCTCTTTTTTCTCTTCTTTCTCCTCCTTCTTTTCTTAGTTTTTGTTTAAGCAGCGCAACCAAAATATTTGAACGTCTTGTCTGGGGTGTGTTTGTGTTGGTGGAGCTGGTGATCAAATATCACTCTCTCTGAGCATTTGTCATTTTATATACATGCATATGAGAGTTCCCCCAACTTTTAAATTGATATAGAGGGTTTCAAACATCATTAGTCTGGGATTTGATGGAGAGCCTCAAACGGTCTAAATTCCCTTTTCCATGAGCACAATTCTGTGGGAAACAAAGTGGATGTGTAAAGTGTGTGTGTGTGTGCTGGTGCCTGCCTGCCTGCCTGCCTGCCTGTGTGTTTTCAGTGAGCTTCGGCATGTTGCATTGGGAATAAGGGAATAAGAACCTGACCTCACTGTGCAAAAATGTTGTACTGAGAAAATACACCACTCCCAATAGCACACCCAAAATCAATGCTTTTTGCAGGTAGTGAAGTATCACTTAAATGGCCATTCTGGCTGCACCCAGACACACACACACACAAAAACAACCCGAGATGCATGCATGAGCTGTATATATACATTTCTAAAAGCCCTGCTTACTGTTAGCCATCTGCAGAGACAGTCTGAGGGTTGGTTGGAGGCCACTAGAGGCTGCTAGCAGCCCAGTTTAGACCAGTTGGCTGCAGGGGTAAAAGTGGCTGCCATGTATAAAACACAGGCACCAAATCCTTTTAAAAAGCAGTTCAGGACTTAACGCGATTGCTATAGCACAATCAGTTGCATTTCCCACTGTGTCCACACTGTGATCTTTACTGGCATTATGTTAATAGAGTACATAAAGGGGGAGACACACACAAACACACACAGATTATGTGTCAGGTTAGCCTATGGATTGAGGTAACTGTTACAGTGGAAGTGATGGAGTGCAGCAGGGATCAATAGAGGGTGTTTTCTCAAAATGAATTGGCTCTTAGCCCTTTATGGATCTGACTGTGGAGTGATGTAATATGCCCGCACCACTGATATAATGTTGATTCAGTGCTGTACTTTGTATAGATGTACACACGCATATAGCAATCCCTCACACATATGCTCGGGAACGTTTGCATACATGCATGTTAAGATATTTTGTGTATGCACACAGAGGACCTAGGAATGTGAAAAAACACACAGACAGGTGCGTATGCAGGGAGGTAAAGAAAAGTGTTCATCAGTTTTATAGGATATGAGTTCCTTCAAGTAAGATGCTCAATCAATGTGAATCACTTAGATAACAGGTTAATTTAAAACGTGTAGAGTTGAAATATTGACGTGTATGACCCATATGCGTAAGGAAAATATATATTAAACAGTACAGGAGTACATGTTTCCAATCAATAAAAGAACATAAAAATCTGATTGAGCATGGTGTTGTTATAAAGTGTCAACACAGCTGATATCAGCCAAGAAAAGTCACAGAACAAAGTAACAAACGTGGAAAGCAGGAAAACTGAACGGACATTCGCCGTCATGCAGCTTAGAGACTGAAAACTCCATTATATCCTCCATAGAACTTGAGAATAACTCAGCCGGTGTGTGACTTAGACACTGTAAACACTAACATGTTATTAAAGCAATATTGAAAGGGATTTTTCAAAAATTCATTACATGGCACTACTTTATGGTGTTGTTATCTTTACAATGCCATCCTGTACAATTAAAGGAACACTGTGGCTCTGTAACCCTGCTGATGTCATCAGGGTTACAATATCTCCTGCTCAGAAAGTCTGAATTACAAACTGGGCCAGGCAAGGAGGTGATAATGAAAAAAAAGCTATTGGGTTGCATTGTGAGAAGTCAGCCTCTCTGTAGTATAATACTAAATTGTTGAGCGTTTCAGGTGAGCTTAAAAGAAGGTGCGTCAATTGAGTGTGTGCATGAGGCTGCGTGTGCATCTGTATGTGCTATATCCGTACACCACAGTGATGACTCCCACCAACTTCTGCACCTACTACCTGTTCGTTTTTCACTGTTCGCGGTGTATCCGGCCGCTCGGCTGCTGGCCAGTCCAGCTGATATTTTGAAGGAGGAGATCTGGAAACAGGAAGGGGTTGCCGATGAAAAATTGAAATGGAATTAGCGCAGACATGAGCGAGCATGCTAGCCTGCAGAGGAGAGGCGGAGGGGAGGAGAGGTGAGGTATGCAGCGCGGGGAAGCCGAGGGGGTGGAGGGTGGTCAATGAATAGCGCGTGTGTATGTGTGTGCGAGGGGTAAGGAGGGAAAAGGGAAAGGAGGGGCTAACAAGTATCATTTGAGGAGAGGGGAGTTTTGGAAAGGAAGAAAACTAAAGGCCGAGACTCACCTCCCCCCTTCCCTCCATGGAATAAAGTTACCACACTTCAAGAGGGACAGAGAGGAGGGCAGGAGTGAGCGAGCGAACAAGAGAGAGAGGGAAGGACCAGGACTGGAGGAGGTAGAACAAGAAGCAAGAGAGGGAGGGAGCTCAGATGCGGGAGACTGACTAAGGCCATCACAGAGAGCAAACGAGAGCAGCATTCCCTTCCCCACCCTCTGTGCACCTCACACGTCCGGCATGGATCTGTGTCACCAAAGCCTCCATGGAACCGGCGAGAATTTCTGGGAATACCGCGAACTTCTGCCGTGAGCTCCAACAGCCCCCAACTGGCACATTTTCCAGGATGCCCTCTGTCTTTCTGTCTCTGCCCTCCGCTCTGGCAGGAAGGGCCAGGACCTGGGTTTGCCTCTCCTGCATGTTTTGGGTAAGGAATCACGTACGGCGAGGAGTGTAGGTGCCAGCGATCGGCACGAGGTCAACATCCTCACGGAAAGAGATGTAGATTTTCAGAAAGGCGACAAAAAGTGTTGTGCAGTCCAAGTAAGCAGAGACATGAGACAAGGTAGAGGTGTACCCAAACCCACATTAGTCACATTTATTTCACAGCTTCATTTAATGTTCTGAATGACCTTCCATGGTGTTGTCAAGTGGGCGGTTATGCTCTTGTGTGAAGTGTAAAGAGGTGAAAAGTTCATGGTCAATGGTTCCTTTAAACACATCAGAGCCACTGTTGCCTCTGACTCTTGTATGTTTTCGATGTAGATATTTTGCTGAAAGCTGGAGAATGGCTGCTTTAATGTGGTTCAGAATTTACAAAGTTTGCACAGGTGTAATGCCATTCTAACCAAACCTGGAGGTTAGATTCCTCCGCCGCCATCCCTCATCCTTTGGTCACCAGAGGTCAAGTTCAGACGATCTCTTTGTCATACGCGAGAGCAGGCAAATCTACAGTAGTCGACTCCATTCCATGATCCGGGCACAACTAATCTAGTTGACTGCTCTGTGGCGACCCGCATCGGCGTGTTCTTGCGTCGACTCCACGCTGCCTCGGCACTAGAGCTATTTCTGGTTTCTCCTGTATAATTTAATCTGCTGCTGCTCGCTTCTCCTCCTATCTGGGACTGACTGAGTGTGTCAAGAACCGGGGGCTTTCCACGCAGCATCTTGGTGTGTTTGAGAAACCCTTCCTCCCATACATGGGAAATAGAAAATGTGCCTTACGAGATGCACTTCAGACACATAATCATATATTAGATTGAAAAACTGCAGTCTTTTGTATTTTAACATATTGCCACATCTCACATAACCTGCCTTTTATTGCCCCTAGCTGCAGTGTAACACCTCCTTTATTGGAGAAGTAGGTGGATTTATTGCTTTTTTTTGTTGTATAATGTATACACAGTGTGTAATGATCGCACCCAAGTGTTAAATGAGGCATCTGCCCTACTTTTCTGTAGCTTGCAGTGGAAGAGAGGGCCATTTAGATGCAAGTGGAAAGAGGCAGGGAGGAGGAAAAGCTCCCACGCAGTTCATATGCAAAGCAAGACATTGACTTCTCCAGATGCAGGAGCTTCCAATCCAACATTATCGCCCTCCAAATCGTCAACAAAAAGCGATGAGCGTTGAAGAGGGCAGCGAGATGAGTGTTTTAGAGGTGTGACATCAGCAGAGAGGGGAAGAGGAGTAGCGAGCAGGGGCTGAGTGACGTGCAAGGAGCGGGTTCTAAGAAAGCTCCTCAAATACATGCTATTAATAATTTATCACCCCACACACAGAGAGAGAATATTTGATTTGACATGCTGACAGAAACAGCCACAAATGCAGGCTAGTTCCTGCAGCACTGGCCAAATTCTTCTGTGAGCTCATTACTGCTCTACAATACGCTAAGCAGCCCTGCTGTGAAAAACAACTACCGATATTTGACACAGCACCAGCGATATGTTTTCTAGCATATTCACCGAAGAATTTCCTGCCCATGTTTACCCGAGCAGAGCTGGGATTATGTCCACGGTGTTCTGCGGCGTCACCAATTTGACTGCAGACGTCAGGTGATTTCTCATGCCAACCACTCTCCAATTCATCTGCCTTTACTGTAAACGAGTGAGGCAACAGTGAGAGTAACTGGCTTTGTACAAATTACACTGTGAACTTTTTTTTTTTTTACATTGAAGTGTCTTAAAAAAGGACACAAAGGAAAGGCTAATCTGTCATTTTAGACCATATAAATGGCATAGATTTGGGTGTGATTCAGAGTTTGACTTCATGATGAAAATCAAGCATTTGGAGGCTTTTTTTTACATGCACTGATCATGTATGCAAATCTTGAACACCACCAAACAATCACTATTAACCTATATGTAAGCAACCAATCAATTTGGGATTCATAACAGGTGCTATTTTTGTTTTATTTTTATTTTGGCTAATTTGATTCAAATTTGAGCTGAAATGAACTAAAAAACCCTTCATATTTCTGTAAATTAAAGGTGCACTAAATTTAAACATGAACACCAGTTTATTTCTGGGGCTGTGGACTTTGACAGATGTGGGAATACACAAGGCAGACAGGGTTGAATGCAATCAAATTGCTTATTGCAATTTTTTTTTTTTTTTTAGTTTGGATGAAAAGTCAGGATATCTCAGCGCATGAGCCTCCAGTTTTGGCCATTCTTTCTTTTGCAAGTCCTCCAACTTTATGGAAGTGTGATAATACCAAACCTCTGAAGTGCTCCTTGAAAAGTGCCCCACTTTTCGCAGCCACTCTGCTGACACCCATGTTCAGAGGAAATTCTAAAGACATGCTCTCTAAGATTTGCACGTGACAGGTGGAGCAGCTGCTCGAGCAAACAATAAGTCAAGAAACATCCCACTGAAAAGTAATTTTCTCAAGCACACTTGTGGACTGTCCAGAGTTGTAGATGTGCAGAGGCTGACTGCTGCTCAACAGGCGCGAAGCATCAGCTGTGGCCCCACAATACAGGGAAGTATTTTCCCCAAGACAGGGATATGAATTTGGCACAACTAAGACACAGCTTCTGTTTTATTCTATGCTGCAGCCCAGCAGAAGGCAGCTGGAACACTGTAAGTCAAGATGTATGGTGGATCCATCATGTCTTTAGTTGTCTAACAGAGTCCCTTATTGACTGAGCAGAATCCCCGGAGAGCTCTGAAAATCAATCAGACTTTGATTGGACCGTTACTGCCTGCCACACCTCTGTGTGTGTCACCCCTGCGTGAGTGTGTGTGGCCTGGCGTGTTTTAGGGAATGTCATTTCCCTCCGCTAATAAGAGTGTGTCTCCGCCAGCCCTGCCTGGTGATTAGCTTGCGTTGAGTGAGGAGATTCTTGGGTAATGAATCTGTCTCGGCGTCTCTATGTACAGGCCGGGCAGCAAATTCCTACAGCTTTATAGCAATCTTCAGCAGTTTATTTTGAAAGGACAAGGACTAGATCTTCCTGTCAGTCAATGATTGTCAAGTCGCGGAGTATTTTGTTTGTGCCGCCCTTCTTTTTGTAAAATCATTAATTCAAAAAGAGGCAGCGAGACTTTTTTGGAATTTTTTATTCTCTTGAAATGTCTTTTTTTTATATTATATTATTTTATTATTATATATACAGTAGGTTTGGTTAATTTCTATTATACAAAAGAAACATTAAAGAATATCCTCTTATTACAGTATGAATCCTAATTATTGGGCTCTTTTTCAAGCACTGACCAGTTTTCAAGGGTCAAGTATTCTCATGTGGCTTCATCAGCGACTGACGTTTTTGAGGTCGTGACCTTCTGCAGTAAGCGCTGCCCAAACGCTGTTGCTCTATTTTTACCCTGTTCACACTGTTGTTGGTGTGATTTGGAAAAAAATATTGAAGAAAAATAAAGTTAATCTTTTTCCAGCATGTCATAATAATGGGGATGATATTTGTGGTTTTGATGACGAGGTCCACCTCCAAATGACATGAAACTGCACTCAGACCTAGTTTTGGTGAACAGCCTCCGGTGGGACCTCATGTGCTGTTCAGCTGCCACACAGGCTGACTGTCCACGGCCAGAGATCCCTCCAGCTCTCACTGGAGCTTTCTCCATGCTCTCGTTTTCCAACCAGTGCACTTGTGCGTGTGTGTGTGTGTGTGTGTGTGTGTGTGTGCGCGCGCACATGCATGGCGTGTGATACTGTATCTTTGAGAGTCAGACTGTCCTCAGAGAGTGGAGCCGTCGCTCTGGCTAAACAATGCTCTGCGTATCTGTGACCAGGTGATTTATATGTGATGTGACCGGCTGCCTCCCTCCAGGCCCCCAGGCTACCGCCAGCTAGCCCAGGACCCAGCTTCAGCACACTTCCCCTGGGCACTGTGCACTGCGCTGCCCCCGCATTTCAGACCCGAGCCTGGATATCTGCCCTCAGAGTTGAGGAGATGCTGGCTAGGATGCTGTAGATCAGCTTGTAGACAGTTCAAACCTGCCTGACCAACAGTCGAAAAAGCAAAGATATCTGTCTTCCTGTTGTACATAAATCAGAGAAAAGCTCTGAAAAGCTGGAACAGGCAAATCTTCGGCAGTTGTGCTCAAGAAAAATATATTGTGAACGATTTTTTAAAATCTAATTAATAAATTAACTACTCCGGTGGCCCCAAACTGTGGGTGGGGGGTCAATGGATAAATCTGAGGGGTCATGAGATGCATGAGAATGAGAGATAACGAGGAAATACATTTCTGCCAGACAATTCTTGGTTATTTTATCCATCATTCTTCCAATTAATCCTCTGATTAACTGCTTGGTTCAGAAAATGTCAGCAAATAGCCAGAGCCCATGGTGACGTCTTGTTTGGTCGAATCAGCAGTCCAAAACCCACAAATATTCAGTTTACAATCATGAAAAACAAAGAAAACCAGCAAATGATTAATATTTGGTAGTTAATTTTCTGCCAACTGATTATTAAAATCTATTCTAGGGTGTTTTTTTTTTTACTTATCCTTTGCAATATCTTACTGCATCACATTAGCTGTAGGGACGAAGTGCTCCAACTTGAAGGAATGATAGATATACTGCACATAAGTGTAACAAACACCTGCACACATGAACTTTTGGTGTGTGTTTTGACATGTAGCAGAAATGCTGACAGCCTACGTTTCAAAGCTACATCTCTGCTGTGTCCTTGCATGTTTTTATTTTTTCCCCGAGATGGACTCAAAGAGAGGAGAACTCATTAGCAAACATGGCATTCCAAGTTCATTAGCAGCTGGCTAATGATCATAAGCGGCCTAGGCCTCATGATCACAGCTCATTGATCTTTGTGTCTCTCCGTCTGCACCTGGTATTGATCATATCGCACACTCTCGCGCAAACAGCATAACAGCTGCACCCTCTGTACACACACAGGTTTATTTGATGTGTCCATATAACATTGCATGCACACATATAAGCAGGGAGGTAGTCGTGGATATATATACACACACACACACACACACACTTTTTCAGCTTCAAAGACAGATCTACTACAATCTGGCATCTGGCCCACAGTGTCAGTCCGCTGGGATCGGCTGTGTTCAGAGCCATAAATAAAACATCCTGAGCTCATATCTACGGTCTTGTACGTTCATCCATACTCATATGAAGTATGGTCGTACACTGGGAAAGAAATCAGTTATATCAATGCCTTAAAATTGTAAAAATCCTGATTGATGTTTCACTTTTTTTCTTTTTTTTTCTCCCAGCGGAGATTCCCTGGCAAGCAAATGCACTGAGTTCCACTAAAAAAAACACACCCTGAGAGGCTTCTTTTGGTTGAAATGAGTGAAATCTTTTCAAAGTGTGCCTATGGATTGTAAAGGAACAGCCTGCTCGACATGCTTTACTAAGATTATAGGTACTGCTGTGCTGCCAATCACTGATGTACCCATAATCATGGTGAAGAAGGCCCCTCAGGGGTTATAACCAGATTAATGATTATTCTGATGGGAGATTTCACTCTCCCCTCGGTTATTTCCCCATCTACTGTAAAAATATTCATAAATGGAGGGGCCTGGGACCTCAATCAACATCAATTGAAGGGTCCTCTGATTTTTGTGCTGAGTAAAGCTGGCGAAAGCTGGTGGTGCAGCTTCGTCTAAACCGTCTCGCAGACTGATCTTAGCCACGCTGCTAATTTCGGCCATTTGATATGGCATCTGTGTGTGGAGATCACATCTGCCAATGAGAGCGCAGCTTACAGCGAGGTGACGGCGAGTCTCACAGAGCTCCATTAGAAGAAGCCAGATGTGGCCACAAGTCATCTGAAGACGACGCTCATCGACCGCACGAAGAATTTTGTCAGCAAAGGCATACTTTAATATGCCACATAACCCTGATGATGTCATAGTGATGTCATCAAGGTTGTCTTGGCTCAATCTAAGGGAGGCAACAAATTTATGTGAGGAAGGCTGCGTTACAAGTGTGGTGTTTGAAAGATTCTGTTCTCCAGGCACCGAGTGATGGTCTAATGAAAAGATTTTATTGAGTTGCATGATGGGAAATGTAGTATTTAGCCATTTCTGAGTTTGATTCATGCTATGAACTAAAATTCAGGATACCTCGGCCTCTGCCACTTCAATTTTGCTATCTTTTTCAGACATAACGTGACGTCTGATTCCCCTGAATATTCTGATCATATTTTTTTACTTCTCCACCCCATACAGCAGTTGAAGTCAAGCCATGGTTTTCATGTGTTCATGAAAGCTGCTTTCTATAGTGTATGAAACATGGAAACAGACACACACATACAGATATGACAAACATCATCCTGGTTCTCATTTTCCTTCTTTTTTGTGTTTCTCGTTCTCGCTTTCTCTCGCTCTCAACAAGGCGCCCATTGTTCATGACAGAATTTCAATTTGGTGGAAATTGAAAGCAGGTGTGGCTCTGCTTTTTCATCTCGGGGTGGGGAGGGAGGGGGCATTACGTCTCTCTCCCCGGACTGTTGCTTTCTGTGGGGCCCGTTCCTGACGCTTGACTTCATCGAGTCATGTCATCCAGCATTTTGGCTGGCTTTGGTGCTCTTTGTCTTTGCCTTTTTTTTGTCTGACTCCTTCTGTTCACCTCGTCCATCAGCCCGGTAGTCATTCACCGAGACTGCTGCTCACCTCTCGGGCTCACTTCATTTCTCACATAGTTTATATCTTACAGTGGACAGAGCGAGTATTTACAGCAGCCTCGAGGACTCATATGCTGCCAATTTCATCTCCAGAAAGTCTTTTCAGGAGGAATTAAGTTTGATGTGTTTTTGAGGATTTTTATTTTAAAGGAGGATCACATCTTGGGCACCCAGAGAAGAACATGTCATCCTAAATGCTAAATATTATTCAGAAAGCCAAAATTAAAGTGTAAAAACGTCTTTAATTTGTAGTTTTCACCTCTGAAGGCTGCATTATTTCACTGTTGTTCCTTGGAGACAGTTATTGCACTATGGGGGACACTCTGACTAAGCGATTAATGGACTACAGGGTTTGTGTCAGCTTACATCGTTTTGCAAAATGATACCGCACATCTTTATTCCAGCGTGGCCCTCTTTGTGTTTTCAAACCATTCTTCCAATTCATGCAGAAAGACTTTCGTTCAAGTGAGCCATAAATGGAACCACATGTGGAGTTTTACATTAGAGGAGGCGTGCTGGCCATGCATATGGGAATGAAGCTGTAATGTGGGGAGGTTTGTGTTGATGTGTGTGTGTGAGGTGGAGTGAGCTCATAACACACCTGGCGTAAACAGGAAGTCCAGATTTGTGTCCACAAAAAGGTTTTGTTGACCTCCAACCTCTCCAATTACAAACTGCGTATTTTCTTTAAGTGTGTGTTTCCAAAGGTCTGGTTTGCAAAATTAACCAGTGGGGAACAACCGCCACGTTTTCTTGCATTCATTTTAGCAGATTTTTTGCCCACTTTGGGGACTAGCCAAGAACATATCACCCCGATACATCAAGCTTGTTAGCAAACGGTCGCCTACACATCCTGCAGCTAAGTTACGGACCAATTTTTGTTTGCTTGAGTTGTGTTTGCCTCAACTTGGCAAATGTAAGTATAATATTCAGTAATTTAACTTTGTTTTTATGGGAAATATTGGCTACTTTAGCTGTGAAATGCTCCGCTATGCTTACCAGCCAATTGCCAGCAGGGAGTGTAAAAAATTAATTATAGCCTCAAACAAATTTGGATGTTTTTTAGCGAGCTGCTAGCTAACCACTGAGGCTAAATTACAGTTTTTAGATAGTAGTCGGCCAAATATATTCAAAAAATTGTAGCTTTTTATAATCTTGGGACTCCCCAGTTCTGTCTCCAAAGGAATGCATGAAAAGATATTTGTCTGGTTTCTGGCGTGTGTCAAAGTGGCCGCCATGGGAATAAAAATTGCTTACACTTATCACACATTTATCTGTGCATGTCTTTTGGATGTGCATGCGTGGCTGAATGCAATGGTTTTGTGATTGCTTGTGTGTGCCAGGAGTAGTTTGTGTTCACATGTCGCCCCTGCGCAGAAGGAAAGACCAGTGCCTTTGAGAGAGTCGTCCCCCCTCCCTCCCTCCTGCTCCCACATCTTGGCTCTAAGTGGGGTCGCGGTCGAGGTAGCGCAGTGATGCTTTTCATTAGCTAAGTGCAACTGGGGGAGAGGAGGAGCACGGAGCTTTGATTTACTGGGCCTGCTGTCTATAAGCCTGTACACACACACACACACACACACACACACACACACACACACTCATGGAAACACCTACTCTCCTCTTCACCATCCCACGTTCTTAGACCGTACAGTCCACCCATTTCCCTTCCCCGCTCTTTCTATCTTTCCCTTTCCGTCTCCTTTCCATTTTCTCTCTCCGGCCTCTCCAGGGTTTCTCCCCCAAACACGACAGAGAGGACATGATTTATCAGTTTTCTTTGTTGGCTTCTCTTTTGGATGGACCCACACCCTGAAAGTCACTCCGAATTTCCATGATTGCGAGGTTTATCATTTTGGCCACTGTAATTGTGATATTATTAAAAAAAGCCACCTTTGCTAACATTTATGGAGCTTTTGAGGTGACAGCTGTTTAGTTTCCTTCATGATAGTCCAGGCATCTCTGGGTTTTCTTGCTTTTGATGACAACCTTGCTGATAAATGGCCGTTACGTTTGTGTTTGAGCCCTACGTGCACTCTGATCACCACATTGTATTGATAAAGAAATTCAATAAAGTTTGCATCTCTTCTTCATGCTCATATTTCTGTAAAGGTAGGCCTGTTAGTTGATTGCCAAAATACAAGGAAAAAAGTTACAAAATACTTTATCTTGACTCGTTGTTGTCATGGATGGCCGATTGCATGCCTAATTATGAGCTTTACCAACATCTTCACTCCTTGAGGGGAAAAAAAAGTAAAAATGAGACCCTCATTTTGCTCATTTCCATCGTGGACAAGCTTAAGTATGATCCCCGTTTTTTCTTTGTTGATTACCTGCCATTTCAGCTACTGAGGTCCTTTTCCCTCTTTGTCTGAAAAAAAGTTGAATCCCAGATGCTACATGGCAGCCATCCAAGAACCATTTGCACTCCTGTTGTGGCGGTACTCACTGTGGGCCTGTATGCTAAGGTGTGCATGCCCATTTGTGTGTGTGTGCGTGTGTGTGCAAACTTGTGGTTGTATGTTTTTCTCTCCTTTTGTTTTATCCTCCCTCATCCATCATTGTTTGACGGGACACATTGACCCCAGTTGCCGTGGCAGCCAGGTAACCATGGCTCCTGCCTGTGACACAGCTGGCTGCGTCTGATTGGTTTCGCCGGCGGCTTTCTGCCAGGTCATCTTTAACATCAGGTCTGTAGAGTGGCACCAAGGTGCCTCAACTGCTATTTATAAACCCAGCCGGGCCCACACTGCAAAAGATGTCCATCTTAGCTGGTAATTTAGTCTCATGTTTAGTCTGAAAATCTTTTAAAGATTTATTCCAGTTTTTGGGAATGAGGTTATTTGTCCACATCTAACCGTGTAATTTGTAGTTAAACATGATTTTTTTTTTCCAGACATGAGTGAATACCTTGAAAAAAGACCAAAGCAGGTGATTCAATAAATAATAGATGACGAAAATAAAGCGGTGTTCTTAGAAACTAAAATTTCTGAGTCCACTGCCAGATGTTTCCACCTGCCTCAAGAAAAAAAAATCAATCATCAAAATATGCTTTTAACATGTTTTTTTAAAATCATTTTCCATATTATACTGCCTTGTTTGCTTTTGTTTCACATTGTCCTTTTTAATTTGCCCATCCCACCGGTCCTCCAATAATCATGATAGACATCGGTCAGCCCAGATTACATTCCTTCACTTTAATGAAACTGTCTGTCTGCGTTTAAACCTGAGCTGCTGTTCAATATGAAAGGAAAGAAAGTCGTTAATGAGATGGATGGCAGAGTGGTTGTTAATTGAGTTTTTCACAGGAATTATCATCACGCGTGGAGCACATTGTTTGTTTGAAGGTACCTGTTGTAACGTGCTGCGTCTGGCTCCGTGCAGCCAAGGTCAGCCGTGATTCCCCTCTGGAGCGCAGAGTGAGCGTGTCACAGTGTGACAAAAGCCATTAAGATTTAGGGAGATAGGAGAGCGAAAGAACGCTGAGAAATACACTTTCGTAAAAGCTGTTGAGCCAAATTGACTGCGGCACGTGGAGAGAGAGGGAGAGAGAGAGAAAGCCGGGGAGCTTCAAAAAGAAACCAGAAAATGAGCTCAAAGACACCGAAGCAACAGATTATACGACTTTCATCAGCGAGCCTCATCATACCTGCAGTCCTTTGTAGTTGGAGTGGTTGTGGATGTCGGAGCAGTGGTAGTAGTGATTAAAATTAGTTGTGGTAGTAGAGGAACTAGTGGTAGTAATTGCAGTCTTCTATCAGTTGTAAGCCCCAGACGGATTGCATGTTTTTCGAGTCTGTGTATGGGTGCATGAGAAGCCCACTGTAAAGACTTTGGATATAAGCACAATATAAATGCAGTCCATTTATTATTGGATGTAATTTGTGTGACTGTTGCAGCCAAACATCACAAAATTTCCTCCTGTGTTTCTGAAAGAATTAAGTATTTGACTGACTGGTTCATGTGGTGGGACCCAGAACACTGGAATTCAAGTTTGTAGAACATGCAGACTCTTGCAGGCTCGTGGCAGAGCTGATGCTCGCAAAATCTTAACAAGCTGATTGGCTGCTTTCCGTCAGGATGTTTTATTGAAACTCACCTGTGTATGTTCACACATACATGCAGCGAAGAGAAGCATGTTTCAGCCTGAGTCATGGGATCTGTTGCAGCTAAATGCTGACAACTTAGCTGCCGCTTTCCAGTACAGTAGAGAGTCTTTGCCTGGAGAAAGAACACTGAGTTGCAGGTGCTTTCCTAGGAAATGGCATGAGACCATTGCTGTCTATAGAGGGTTAACTCTATTGTAGGTAGAGGTTTATAGCTGGTTTTAATTGGTGCTGAGGGTTAGCCTGACAGTGAGCACTGCAGAATATTGACACAGCTGGAAGAAAATTGGCTTGTTGATATTGAGGTTTGATTTATTTCACATCAGCTTGTAAAAGTGGATCTTAACGACATGGTTATTTTATTTGGGAAGCATTTACAAGCATTCGTCCGTTTTTAGCTGAAATATTACAGGTAATAATGCAAAATTGGAATCCCTCGCAGATGATTCACGGGGATCGCTTGAATGTGTGTTAATTATTCCTGGAGGGACTCATTCATGCATCCTTTCAAGGTGATGGTGTCTGTAAAATACTGCTTTCAATAAAGAGCACTAAGATTTACTGTTCAGCGGAGCCCATCCCAGACTGGCCCAGCTGCACAAATACACAAAGGAAATGACATCATCATTATGACTCACCAAGGAGGGCGTTCAGGCAGAGGGATGGTGGGAAAAGAGAGCTCAGGAGGGAGGAGGATAGGGAGATCCGGGAGGGTGCGCAACAGGAAAGAAACTGTCAGGAGAAGAATTGAGAAAAGAGCCGATCAGCAGTCTGTCCTTATTTTGTGAATTTGACCTTCAGATTAGGAAAATAGTATCTTGCAACAGCCTTGTGAAAGGTTTGGATTAGAAGTCTGAAAGAAAATGCTTCACTCAGACTTAAAACTGTTTCGCAAATGGCCAAAAATGTAACGATGTGACGCTCCCGAGCATCCAGTGTCAGGTTGAGCTGCTTCACAGCTAAGGCACCTTCAAAGGGAATCCTGGTGACCCAGTTCCAGTATTCTTGGCTGCGTTCTGAACGCTCCAGGTTAAACTAATCAAATCAACACTGAGTAATGCGCAGCTGTTCGGGAGGAAAATCGCATTGTGACACAGCGACGCTTTGAAAGTGTTGGAAACGTCGCCACATGTCAGGAATAAATGAGATAAGTCATGCAGTAAAATTTCGGGGGGATCCTCCTTGTTGCTCTCCCGCCAACACGCTCACATCAACTGCGGCCCCACCTTCATCGTCATCATCTGTGTTTCAGTGTCTTTGCATTGAGGGAGGCAAACATTGTGTGCTCGACCCCTGCGTCGCTGCTCTGCTCTGCTCATGTTTTGGTGCAGTTTTCTAGAGCTGTCGTGTCCTCAGGCTGTTCCAACACCCCGAACACACACGCAGGCATACAGTACAGAGCGAACACACACATGCACAGACACACAAACATATACACACACAGGCGAGCATCATTCCTAGAGTTATTGAGGTTGTTGGCTGCTGTGAGGCGGTTTTTTTTTTCTTTCTTTTTTTTCCGTCTCTCGCTCCTCTTCATCATTAATTAGTCATTTAATTAGAGAACTTCAAAGTGAAAATATCCTCTGCTGGTGGGCGGACCGTGTCAGTGTGTGTGTCAGTGTGTACATGCAACACTGTGACACAAAATAATGTCAGTTATGAAAGTGTGTGATCATGTGACAACTTTTTGGCCTTCAACGAGACAGGAAACATATTTTATGGCAGAAAAACTTGATGGTGTAATGCAATAACTGATCATCTATTTATTAAACCATAAATTATTTTTTTCTGATCAACCAGGTCATCATTTGTTTTATAAAATGTCCAAAAAAAATGTCCATCAAAGTCTCTCAGACCCCAAAGTGGCAGCAGGATATTCAGAATATAAACAACAATAGAAAAAGTAAAGAATTAATCTGCTTTAGAATAATCTAAGACAAAGCAAAAAAATAAAGGAAAACACTCAATATAACAAAAACACAAGTGAACCGGTCAACTGAAACCAAATGCCATCAAGGAGATCAAACCCCCATGCGGAGCCATAGACGAATATATCATTGCTGAATACCAAATGTGTTTCCATTGGCCGTGGACCCGCTGGCATCGATCCAAACGACCCTCCTGATCTCTCTTCCTTCCTCTTCTTCCCGCAGCCCGACGAGCTGGAGGGCGTCCACACACACACCTTCAAGCTGAAGCCATTCAAGAAGGCCAAGAGCTGCGATATATGCAAGCAGGCCATCACCAAGGAGGGCCTCATCTGCAAAGGTGAGTGTCTGGGGGTCCGCTGGGAGTTCAGCTTTGAGTCCCAGCAGACGGGAGATTAGAAGGAGTGATTTGTGACCAGACACTGGTCCGGTTAAAGTTCCCTGAATGGATGAGAGAGCGGTTCATTCATGAATATGTTCTGCTGATTCCTGTTCAGGGTGGATGGTGGGGCTGGGGTCTAGCATGCACTGGGGTAAAAAGCAGGGAAAAAGAAACATGGAAATATTTTCTTAACCATTGTGGGGACAAAAAAGTGAATGAAACTCCATTTCTGCTGCAACTCTCCTAGTTTGGCCCTTGTGCAAAACATCCAACTCATTTACTCACGCGCATGCGAATGAGAAGTTGTATGACAGTGAAAAAGGCATCTGCAGCAGGTATTTTGGCATGCATTAAGTGTTAATACACCTGCAGCGAGCTTGAAAACTATCTGCAACTGTCCACAGCTGCTAGGTTGTGCATTCAAGACCTGAATATCTTTTTTAATATTAGATCAGCATCTTTATCAGAGTTACTTGAACATAAAGTTGTGAAAATGTTCTGCACATCAAACCATTCCAACTTTAACAGAGGCTGAAAATCATATTAGTAGTTGAAAAGTTTGGACAATGTGCTTCTTTGTTTTGTAATTTTGTCATCTTTGCATTTCTCCCCATTTAGTTTTGGGAGATGTAAGTTTGCTGTTTCCCTTCCAGTCTTTCTGCAAAGCTAGGCTAAGCTAACCACGCCCTTTACAGACACAAAATTGATCTCGATCTTCTCATTTCACTCTCAGGAAAGAAACATACAGTCCTTCCAAAAATGTTCCAATACTCCATCAGTCTGTGAACTTCTTTTCTCGTCTTTTCTGGAATCTTGTTGTGGTTGTTCTTGCACGACTTACCCCCAAAAATCTGTTGCCAATCAAATAGTTTCTGTCAGGGGTGGCCATGGCGGATGCTTTCAAAGCACTGCCAGTTACAAAAGTGTGTGATGAGAGTGTGTGAAATTGCACAAAAACTACATTTTATGTGACAAAATCTAGATTATATTATGACCTCAGGTGCCACATGCTTTTCTGTACAAAATGAGCTCTGAGACAACACTTGAGAGGGCTTTAAATGATCATCATTACACCCAGTTCTTTATTAACTGATTCAACTTTAGCCTGTAAAATACAATAGAATAGTAAAAATGTGAATCACAAAGCTGAGGTCTTCAGATTGCATTGTTTTGTCAGTTTACAACAGTATAAAATGTTTCTGGCAGCTTTTATTGCTGCCAGAAACAGGAAGATGCATCACTTCGTGTCAGGGAGAACCTCTCAGATGTCAAGTATTTAGAGCAGCAGAATGTTGGTTAAATCATTGTCAGTTTTTGATAGATTGCAGCACAATCTCTCCAAAACTGCTGTTTTGGTTTGCGTTTTTTCTTTCCAAATTCCAGATGTAGTTCACATCTGTCTCTGTTCGCTGTACATCCATCTCCCCTGTTTTGTTTGACCGTTCTTGTTTGAACTGCTCTGTGCATACAGTATGGAGGTATGTACGCACGTGTCTGCTGCTTCAGCTTTCCCCTTTTCCTCCCTCCCGGTAAGCCTCCCCGTCTTCCTCCACAATCCAGTCACATGTTTTCGATTCTAATTTTAGAGGAACTAAAGGTTTTATTGTAACTCCAAGGGCTCCCGGGCAGCCTCACATTTTCTCTGTTTCTTCCTTGTCTCCCTCCCTTCATCCCTCTTCCACACTTTCACTCCCTCTCTCCTTTTTGAACTACAAACGCTGCGTCTTTACCACAAGCCGAGTTGACAAACACTCAGAAGCCCGGCAGTCGGGGAGCGGGCCTGTATAGGGCTTTGGCTGAGGATTTGCTGTTAAAATTAGCATGGCTGCTGCTGCTGCATTAGCCTAGATAAGAGGGAAAAAAAGGGAAAGGGGGGTGAGGGGTGGGGGGTACAGCGAGGCAGAATAAAGAGAGAGAAACTGGGGTATGGGAGGATTGGGAGATAGACATAGAAAACAAAGGGAAGAGAGTGCAAAGGGGAGCAAAGGAGAATTACTTTCCCTTTCATCCCTCTATTGTTCATTCATCCTCTATGTTAAAATACAGTAGACTGCAATAAGCTTTTCTTGCCAAATGGTAAAGCTTAAAGTCATCCGGCTACAAAACCCCAAAACTGCCTCCTGAAGTCTTACAGCAGCTTTATGTGCGTGGACGTGGCCTAATCAGCCAAAATGATCTTTTTTTGCGCTCTTAAATGCGATCTTCTCCCCGGTGCTGTGTGTTCACGGGCAAAACAAATGGACACATGTTAATCTGAGCATCCTTCTTGCCCTCCGCAGTTACCAGGAAGTGTTGCTAGGCCCAGTGAAAAGGCCACGTTGCCAGAGGGCTTGCGGCCAAGAGATAAGATGTGACAAGAGGACGATGTGCTGTGCACTTCTCCAGATGTGTGCATATGTTGAGGATGTACATGACCGAACAGATTCCATTATTACATGCACAGTTGTCAGATTAACTACAGTCACATAGAGTGACTTTGTGCCCTTAACTACTTCAAAGAATATTTCAACAGTTTGGGAAATTTCCTGTTTTCCACCTGGAAATAGCAAATTGTTGTTTTTAAACGACTGTTTTTGTACATATTAAATAAAAGAGATGCTATAACGTTTTAATCAGTGAGCTTTTAAGGTGCTGCAGAGCCAGGCCAGCTGTTCCCAATCTTAATGCTAAGCTAAGCTAACTGACTAATGCCTGTAGCCTTGTATTTAACAGACAAATATTAAAGTCGTATCAATCTTCTCATTTAACTCAATGCCAGAAAGAAAAAATTTCCCAAAATGTGAAGGTGTTTCCTTCAACCTTCACACCAAACATTGCTCAAATCCACAAAAGTTTTCCAAAGACACCGAATATGTGGGGCAGAATTTTTGGGAAAAGTGAATTAAATTTTGCACATCTATAATATTTCTATAATATAATAATATGCAGCAAGTACATGTGCATCATGTCTCTTGCTTATGTAGTTGGTCTTGCACGTTTGCTCTTTTTTGGGACGACGGAGTGTGAGGACAGACTTCCTGTGATAAGTGGGACTCATTAACAGTGTATAAAGTCACAAGTCACCTGAGTTACCTGAGTCAACACCTGTGTTTGCTCAGTTGTCACAGAGATGGCTCAGCTCTCATCACATCAGCTGAGGATGGTCTTGCCACACAATGCTGTGAGACTTGAAAAGGATTTTCAAAGTCAAAAAGGATTTTTCATGCTCAGAGACCACATGTTTTAACGCTCTGACCTGTGAGAAATACATCAGTCTACGCAGCTTTCACGTGTTACGCCATCAGTGTTACGTTTTTACACTAGTTTTGACAGCTGCCTCTCTAATTGGATGGACAAATATTCACTTAACGCTTACCATCTCCAAATAATTACCAATCAGCGCTTCACACACAAAATGTCCAAGAAATCCATTTATCACCATTACACAGGTTTACCTTAATCAACCAAGGAGTGTTTTTCTAACAATTTGCTTCTCCCAAAGACCACCTGGAACATTCATACACCCACACCGTCATCACTTCCCCCTGTTCGCTTGTGCTGCTCACACATCAGAAACACATCTCCAAACTTGCACCACCTGGGGACCACCTACTTTGACAGCGAGACAGCAGGTGTGGGTGTCAAGGGTCGTACCTGTCCAGACATCAACACACAGCCCTTTGATGCCTGGGGGTCTATGTGCTCTCACTCTGTTTCTCATGATGACATAAATATTTAACTCCTCTAATTCATATTTAAACCTCTTTTAGAAAGCAATCAATCATAATTTTTTGGCTTGTTTTACCTCCTTCATATAGCTTATCATTCCAGGTTTTAGCATTTTAGCACCTCTGTCTAAAGGTCTTAAATTGAAGCTCAAGCACTTTGATCAAAAAGTGATGACACACAAATGGATGGATGGATGTTTGCTTGGTGTGGCCACTTGGGGGCAGCACCACAGCATGGTAGCATCAGGATGAGAGCTGACCTTGTTGCAGTTTTCTTTTCAGTCAGCAAACACTGTCATTCTTCAATAAAAGGCTGCATGCATGGCACTTTACAATGAGTGTTAATATACTGCACTGAATGGCACTTACGTCAGTACCTGCTGCTTCCAGCTTTATATTCTGATCTATTCAGAGGAAGCTTCAAGGGTTTTGTTTTCATGAGAGTGTGTTACTTCTTTATTTTTTTTATTTTCTATTTATGCCTGCACTTCAAAATGAACCATTACAAATCGAACTTTATCTCTTTTCTTTCAGCGTGCCGGCTGTCCTGCCATAAAAAATGTGAAGTGAAGGTAAGACACTGAACATCTTTTGCTCCTTATTGTTCGTGAGTTATTGCTTGATATCATAACTTATGCACACCCACATGTATAAACACATGTATTGTACACATGCAGACTGATAAACGCATTATTGATTGGTGTTTGAGTCACTAGAAATTTAAAGCAGCTCTTTTGTAGTTCATAGCAGTTTATCTTTCATGTTGTTCTTCAACACTGCATTAAAAAGTGCAGCACATTTATTTATTTCAGTGCACTGCATTGGCACTGCAGGGCTGCAGACGCAGAGGGATCCAATCAAAAACATGCAGATTCATCTAGCAAAATAAAACGTTGAACCTCAATGTGAGCAATATGATGTCAAGGCGCTGCATTGGCATGTAAAACTTCAAGTTCCCAGTGGATTACTGCAAGTTATTACTCTTATAATTCACATTCATGCATTGGTTTGCAAAACAAAACAAAACAAAAAATCATGAGGAACTGCAGGATGTTTGAAAAGAAAAGCCCGAAAACTGAGCAGGAAGTAAAACCTTGTGGTGCATCGTCTCTGCTTCCTCGCATCGAATCACATATTCCACAGTTCCGCCTCTTCACAGTCACGCTCACCACATTCGATCCCGACCTGCAGTGGAAACGGGAAGAATGCATGGGCAGAGTAAATGAAAAGGAAGGAAGGGAGGAATGAATGACGGAGCGAAGGGAGGGAAAGGGCGGAGGGGAAGAGTGTAACAAGGCTATTCTTAGTGGTTTTAGTTGTGACTGGTGGGATGAAATGTTGAAATGTCTCTCTTCTCCCTTCCCTTCCTCCCCTCTGCCCAGATTCTTGCCTCCTCTCCCTTTCCCCAAAAACATCCCCAAAACCATCGCTCTACCCAAATATTACTGTAGGAACAAAAGCTGTGTGTTCCCAAAACATCAGAGGGAAAAATCTCCCAAATACCTCTAAAACCAGGCAAAGCCATTTGCGGTGGCAATTTGGGGAATAATCAGGATCGCCAGAGTCATGAGTCATTCATTCTGGTGGTGACAGACATTGAACAGGAAATGTTCAGAGGGAGGAGGAGTGAGAGGTGCGTGTGTCTGAGAGGAGAAAGTGGGAAGATACACTGATGTGTTTGGAATTTGGTACATTTAGCTAGAAATTAGAGCTTTGGCACAATTGCTCGAACCCTTATTTGCTCGTGTGCTAATCCCTTCTGGGGACCAAACATTTACGTTGGCTTCATCCAGTGAAAGTCCCTGCAATGAAAATGAACAGGACACAATGTGGCAGTGGTATGCTGATTGTTTCAGGCCGGAAAAGTACGGAAAAGTAAAGCCTTTGTGCAAATAAGAGTGTGGATTTAAGCAGAGGGCGATGGTTTCTTCAGCTGACTCCACGCCGACCTTGGACAGTAAATTTGTCATGAAGCACAATGAGGTTGTCGCCAGCGGTTTGCAGTTCACCAGACGTGAAGATAACTGCTGCGCTGCATTGATTTCATTTTATGTGTTTATTATTTCAAGCTGCCACAACTTCCCTTTTTATGCTGTATTGCGACCAAGACATTAAAAGACAGTTGTTTGAATGTTTTAATGGTCGTGTTATTACATTTTATGCAGCGTCTCTGTGTTTTTATGGCATTTTAATGGCGCCTGTTCTGATTTTAATGGGGGTGTGATGAAGGTAAATGTTTTTAACATATGATGGGAGACAATATATGCGTAATTTATTTGTACTACAGTAAACGTCTGTGATTTACCCACCATCACCTAATGAATTTCATTAGTTTGTATTTTTGACTCTTGTACATTTTCACATAATGGAGACTTTTTATTGCAATTCCGGATGGAAAACAGTAGCAGAAAGTAGTTAATTGCTGAATGATTCAGATGTTTCGAAATTGGAGAAGTTAATAATAATCATACATAAAATTCATGCATGGTACGATCACGGCCGTAGCTTCCACTGAACACACTGAGGTCATGTTTTGTTTGTGGGGACTTGTTGTGGGGAGTTGGATTTTATACAGAATCATGTGTAGAGATAAAATTCAACAGAAAATTTGCATCTGAAATTTCTTCGAGGGGGGTGGTTGCACTGTTGGTATTTGGGATTTCTAAAATTCTGGCTACGGTCCAGAATACAATTCAAATGTATCATGTGTTTGTGACAACACTGGCTTTGTACATTTTTCGGAAATGGTGAAGAGGCTTCTTTGTTTTTGACAAAAAGCAGCATTAAGTGGCATTCACTGACCTCTGTTGGTGACTAGAGAAATTGCAATTGGATGAAAAAGTCTTGAGGATCTTAAGTTAGCTGTGCTATAATTGGCATCGAGAAATATCTACTATGTTTAGCACTGTATCACTCGTGCAGCCAGTTGTTCCAAAGGGAGGAGGTGGATAGAGAGTTTCTAAAGCAGACATACAGTCGAACTGATTGCGCCGTTAAGGTCGGTGAGATAGTTTGCCAACGTTCTGTTGTCACTGGAACGATTAGCGATGTGTTTCCCTTTCTCAGCCTCATTCTGCTAAAATCTGTAACCACATGCTGTTTCGATCATTAAATTTTAAGGCTTATGACAATGTCTGTGCAGAACATCCAAAAGACAGACGTCCACTCATGTGCGTTGATGAAGAATGGCTAATCGTCTCTGGCCACCCTTCATTTTTCTGTTTTCCTTTCCGTCTGACTGCAACTGTCTCTGCGTGGACGCCTGTTATTGGAGCCCCGAGGACATTCTCGCTCTGCGACGGATGCGTTCTGGTCCCGCTGCGTATAGACTTATTGACCTCAATGCAGTTGTTATGTTGTCTATGATGAGGTGGAGGCTTGTCGGGACTGGGGTGTTGTGGCTGGGATACTGCCGAAAACTGGCCGGACACCCAAGATGTGGGTTGGAGACAGAGGCTCTCTGTTCAGCAGGAGTCTGGTGTGTTGGGTCCTCATACCTGACCCTCAGGCTGTGGGTTCTCTGGGGTGTGTTTTTAGTTATGTCGGGAAGTTTTGGTGTAATAGATGAGCAAGATTTGTGTTCGATTTAAGTTTCTCAAAGGCATAAACCAATTTGTTTTGTAGATTGTTTTTAATGGTTCTGATTCAAGCATAACTCAGTCCAGCACTTGAACACAGGGATATTTAGCAAAATTTATTTATTTAATATTTTCCTCTGCATTTGAGCCTCAGATTTAGGTCACTGAAAAACTGCATCATCCCCTCAGTTTGCATCACCATTGTTGTCTTGCTCAATAAACATGCATCTGATGGACCACTGCTTAGTTTACGTAAGGTTAGCACTGCAAGGCCGTGTGCAAGGAAGGTGTTAAATAACTCCAAAAAAATAACCAATTAACCACATTTTTAAAATCTTTTTAAGTTACTCCTGCCAAAGCAAAACGAGCTCACTATGAATGCTCAGAATGTTCTTCTCTGCTTTTTGCCATACCGTTGATGTGGACTTCATCGCCACCTGTTGGCTCAGTGTGCTTGTTTGATTGTAATTGTTTTTTTTTTTTGTAAAATGAAAATTTAAATCTGTTATTTAAAACTCTTGAGAATTTATTGCATGCTGTATATTTGTTGCTGTTCCACTTCTGTTGCCATACAGTCATTACAACAGTCGTGGAAAAAGCTGAAAACACATACAAGTCATCACTTTACAAAGATATTAGAGCGAATGTGTTAGCAAGCACGGACACAGAGCAACATTAGCATTTGTTTGGAGTTTAGTTCCCGGCCACCTTCACGTCCCTAAAGCTGTTTTCTGGCCTGTGAAAAGAAGTCAATGCATCTGCACACTTACAGTAACGCCACTGAAAACAACCAGTTTATTTTCTGACCTTTTTCACTGAGAGCTGCTGCCAACTGCGGCTGAAAACACAGTTATGAGAAAAATCTGTGAAAATCCAAAACAGTGTGCGAAAAAGGCTCCATAAAACTGAGGAGAACTGCAGAGTTAGGTAACCATTTTAAATGCATTTGTGTTTTGCATCAGAATCATTTCATCCATTGTTGCTATAAATGAATATAAATAGTGCTTCTTCTAATTGTGACAAGTCAGCACAGCATTTGTCCCTCCAATCGTTTCATGCAGGATTTTTTAGAGACCTAAGACATGAAAATATCCAGTATTTTACAAGAAATTTCCATCCCCTTCAGAGTTTTTGACCATTAGCCAGGGTGATGCAGGTAGATTATTTCCTGATTTTTCTCAACATACGCCGCAGCTGCTTATAAGGAAGTAAGTTGTTATATTTCATGCTTCTTACCTGCAGTGTCTGTCCAGCACAGCAGTGTTTCCGCATCACGTACAGTACATATGCATGTGAGCGTATATGTGTCATCACTGTGGCAACTTGCCTGTATTTCATGAATGTTTCCGACTGTTTAATGGGGTAGCTCATTCAGGGTCGCATGTAGATCAACACACTCCACTGCCTGGTTTCAGGGTTCCATTTGGCACCATTGCAACAAAAATATGCAAACAGATCCACCCATTAGCATACCATCAGTGTGCTTGTGTGCAAGTATGCATGTTTTCTTGAGGTGACTGAATAGCGCAGCGTCTGTGAGCTCTCTGTTCTCTCTCACCCTCCGTGGAAACAAGCCCTCATTATTCCTTATGATTTATCCCTGCCATGTCTTGGAGGAGCCTCCTGGAATGCCGCTGCAGCGGTTTGTGCTGTTCGATGGGCTGGCGGGTTGGAAGACACAGGCGAGGTTTGGCAGGGAACGGTATAGGCCTGAGAGGAATGATGGGAAAGGGTTGGACAAGACGAGTTAGAGCGCAAGAAGTTTGAGGATTCCTCGTGTAAACAACAATGATGGAGCGTGCTCATTTTATAAAATGCTGTTTACATGTTTGTGCTCTCAAAAAAGGACAATGTGGTCCTGTCTGACATGCCATATGTGTCGCTGTTGCAATTCTACCTCAGCCGCAAGACAAATTTGTTTGGAAAACTTTGGAGTGTGATTGTAATGCAAGCTAGATGCAGTTTAGGGGAGGGTTGACATTGCAGTTCAGGTATTCTGCTGAATAGAGGGTTCATTGCAGTTGCCTAAAATGCATGTATGTCGAGAAGAACAGCCCTGAAGAAAGTGACCACGTCTGAGGAAAGAACTTAATAACAGCAAAGGTCAGTGAGCAAAGGCTGCACCAGGTCGGGGATTGCTGATGCTTTACCCGGGTTCTTCTCTGGGTTTAGGGACCTGAATTGCTCCCACCCGCAGCACTCAACATTTTCATCACTGGACAATGGAAAGATTTTGTCCAGCTAGTCGATTTAAAAATCTCACCACTTGTTTACTTATCGCTGCTGTCAGCTGGACCCGAACAAAGTGCTCTCGCTATCAGGCTTTTCCACTTCCTGGAGTTGTAGATGTTCACAGATCCCGGAGCAGCACCAGGGGTGAAACAGGATGACAAGGAAGTGAGTCACGGTTGCAGTCCAAGAATACAATAACAGAGGGCATGAGACGAGCATATTCCTGTTGATGCATTTACTTCAGCCTGTCAGGTAGAGAGCACTTTCTCCTCACGGCATCATCCTGATCTTATGCATGCTCCTACATTACTTATGCATTGTTCATAGTAATTCATTCCATGATGTGTCAACCAGTGAGAGGGCCAAACTAAAAATGGTGCAAAATTGTTCTCCAAGACTCTTAATCAAAGGTCACTTTCTTTAGAGCCGCTCAAATTTTTATTCTTGATGACATGATTTAAGTATTTTGCAGCGTTTACTAATAACACTTTGCATAAATGGACTAATTGACTGTGTTAACATCTCTGTCAATGAACAGGTTTCCCCAATGCTTGAGCGAAGAAAGTACATGCTTGTCTTAAAGCTGGTAATGTTTTGAAGCAGATTTGGCAACCCAGTCACATGCTGAATGTCTATTTTTAGAAGACTCAGTAGTTCCTTTGTCATGCAAAAGAAAATCTGGGGATGTTATCGCTGTGACGAGGCTCACACGGTCCCGTTTCATCTCGAGTGGCCCAAAATCCCTTTCTGTCAGGCTGAGCTCACTCGCTGCTTACATAACACGGGCACTGATGTGCAAGAAACAGCTAAGCATTTTAGAGAAAGGAAGAATGCTCTGTCAGACTTCACACTGATACCAGAAACCTCTCAGGGTGAGTACCTGTAACAGCATACTCGTACTGTTGCAAAGTAAAGCAGATTTGTTTGCCTCTGAGTCAATTCACGCACATTCCAGACCCCACTAAGCCTCCGCCAGTGCAGAATTCTGAGGTCAAGTGTTTTGAGGTCCGGGTTTTATATCCTGGCATCCTGAGATTTTAATCCACATCCTAACACGTGTGGATGTGTGAAAACTGGGAGAGGCCTTTAATTAGACCTCTGGCAAATTACATGCTCTATGAAATGCAACATAGAAGCTCTTTAATATTTCAGGAGACACGGGCGCAACCCTGTCTTGCCACCTACTGTAAAACTATTTATGTAACTGAGCATGTGTGAGTTTGTGTGGACGTCATACGCTCTGATTGAATGGCAGAAAGAGAGAAATGGGTCAAGCGTGAAAAAAACAACATTACCTTTCAAGATAATCTCCCTTTTCTAATCTTTGAGCGTGGAATCATGTGTTGTCCTGCACCTTGGTTTGCTGAACGAGCTACAAAACAAACATCCGTCTGCAGGCTAGATTGCTAACTAACTAGCCAGAACTTAAAACAGCTTATCTGTAAATGTCAGCTGAATGCTGAATGGTGTGGTCCTTATTCTTCAGAGGCGATACAAAGCAAAGTAAAGCAAAAATACTGTCTTCGGCTTGTAAGATAACTTTTTTTTTATTATTATTTGGGGCATTTGATGTCTTTATTTGATCACAGTAGGGGACAGATGACAGGAAATGTGGGACGGAGAGACAAAGGTCCATAGCCGGACTCAAACTAGGGACATTGCGCTTCATGGATGGCATCTTAAGCCCTAAGCAAGGGGGATGCCCCTAAGATGCTGTTGCCAGCACATTTCTGTTTACATCGCATCTTGTGCCCCTGCTGTCAATCAAACATGTTGCACTGGCCCACTCTCTCAAAAGGAGCATTTGTCATATATCCCCAGAGGCCACTTTCTCTTCTTTAACAACACAATTTTAACAAGACATTTAAAGATTGAAGTTTAACAGGCTTTTTTGACAGCAACATAGGATGGAAAAATATGATTTCAGTTGCGCTTTAAATTCACCCTGCCATCTGCTTGCATAGCCTTCCATAACTCCTTTTCAGTGGTGTTGTTGAGGCTTTTTGCCTTCTAAGGTTCTCCTTTTTTTATCTGCTTTATCTTCCAAAGGGAGAAAGTGCATGGAGCAAGACCAAAAACACAGTAAGACGTGCAAAGCGGCAGGGATGAGGGGCGTCCAAGAATGTTGGCATGGAAAAGAGAGTAACTATCCAAGCATGAAAGTGAAAAAGGTAGAACAAGACAGAGCGAGAGGGAGGGCGAGGGAGGGAGAAAATGATGAGACACACACACACACACACACTCACGAGAGCCAAGCCTCCTCATTCCTCTGCAGCCCTTCACAGAGGCAAGTCTGTTTCCCCGGCGCAAACACGTCACATCAAAGAGCCATCACAGCACGTCTCCATAGCTACGCCCTTCAGTAATATAGTCGCTAGATAGCGCTGGCAGAAAAACGGTAAGGGCGGGCTAATAACTGGGTGCTAGCAGATGACTGATGGCCCAATTTACCTCGGCCCTCGTCTGGAGGTCAAGAGCTAAGTTCACCCCGAGTGTTTAAAGCCCAACAGGAGACAAATATTTCCCTCCCAAGTATTGTAGAAAAGAGGGATCTTGGGGTAGCCCGTGTGCCCATTTTTGCTCTGGAGCAAATGCACATGTGTGTGCGCCCTCATAGATAGCAGCTGTCAACAGGCGAGAGTACAGCTGTACAAGTTTTCACCAACTCTAAGATTAATCGTGTTGTTGCTTCAGACGTCGAATTTGGCAATAAATGCTTAGCAAAAGCTCCCCAAGAGGATTTAGTGTTGACCTGCACTGCTCACAGAGGTGGTCTCCAGCTGTCTGAGGGGCAGGGGCACTGTAGAGGGCACTCCATTAAGATTTCTTGCACATTGTGCCACCACAGAGAGCACTTTGTCATGTTTTATTTACCACGAGAGCATCCAAGACGGAGCTTTTCTCTTCAAACATGGGAGCAGTATGCTCAGAATACTATAAAATACTGAAATCTAAGACAAGAAAAAGGAACATTTTGTGTTAGATTCTCCATATACCTGCTAAAATAAATATACAAATCATGATCGGAGATACTACAGGTGCATACATGTCAAATTAAAATGCACAGTACATACGAGATCCACGGCCCTTTTTAGCAGCTCAGAAAATCAACTTGCTTTCATGCATGCCTCTGTGGGGTCTAATTGACCCCAAACTTAATAACATCAGATTGTATGATGACAAGCTGTACATTTCCTCATCTGTAAATGAAAAAGAAAATTATTATGCACTTGTTCTCGCATGGATCAAATACATACTTATTTGTTGTAATAACAAGGCAATGTCTGTGAAGCTCAATATTTTATTTGAGAGGGAAAAATGTGCAAATTTTGTTGTTTGCACATGCAGCAGTGCAGTCAAACAATGAGGAACTAAAGCCAATGTCAACAGAACAAAACCCTCTTTCGCAGCCGTTTTATATGAATTTGAATTTTTTTTTTTCGCAGTGCAAAAACAAGAACAGCAACGTTATTCTTTCTCCCTCTCACTCCCTCTGTCAAGCGTGTGTCAGCAGCTACAGAGAGGGCTGTGAGGGGAAGGAGGGAGGAGAAAGAGAGAGAGGGAAATAGACAGAGCGGGTTAGCAGAGGGAGGGATACAGAGGGATACAGTTACTGTCTGCCCCCGGACGGCTTTTGCTCACTCGTTTTGGGTACCGGAATCATAAGGAGCCCCAAGCCACTTTCTTGGCCTTATATAGCGTGTTTCAAAATTTCTTGGCAGTTGACAGGGGGAACCAAAGCCAGCAGCATAAAGAGAGTATCCTGGTCCAGTCCAGAGGCTGCACAGACATGCACATGCGCACACACACACACACACACAGAATCGAGTTCAGTAGCTCTCTGGCACGCGTTTGGGATTACTGCTGTTGTTTTGAGCGAGAGAGGGGTGGAGGAGGAGGAGGAAAGTGTCTGTATTTGGTACTCCCTCCCTTGCCCTCTTTTTCTCCTGGAGGGGGGTCTGGAGGCAGGGAGAATGCAGAGGTAGAGGCAAGGCAGAGGGGGAGAGAAGAGAGAGCGTGAGAAAAAGTGGCAGCCGTGTGCAGGTAAGACATCCGGAAGAGTAGGGTCTTTTGCGGCATATTCCTTTTGTAGATCGGGTGGCTGGCATGTTGAGTAAGTTCCCTGAATTTGTCGTGCTTTGCATGCTTTCATGGCTTGAAATGGGTCTTCAGAAACAGGCACACAAGCTGAATTTAAGTGTTTTTTAACAGCATAGAACCATAGAGTTCTGTAGCTACAGCAGAAAAGGGATTTCTTGATGTCCGAATGCTTTCCTCTGTATGTTGTGGATGTGGGCTAATCTGTCACACACTCATGGGAAAGTTGCTCCCGTGGGAACAGGACAGAGTTCACCGGAGTTGCTGTTTGAGGCTCGGGAGCCTTTCATGGCCCAACGAGTCGTGATTTGTGGCAGCAGAGTCGGGGAGAGACTGGGAGCAACTGGTCAACACAGCAGGGAACCACGTGTTTTCTCTCTCAGCGTAACCTGCATCTGCTTTGGCATTAGAAGAACTACAGCAGAGCAGCTGGTCACGTCCAAATGTCTTTGTTATTACGTTTTTCTCGGATTTTGTCTTATTTCCCTTTGCGCTGTCTTTGATTCCCTTCGCTTTTTCTCACACTTTTTCTCTCTGACACCTTTGAGAGAGGATGCAGACTGATGATGGCAATCACTCACCTTTGACCTTGAGCTAACACAAGGATGGCCGTTAAACATGTACGGTCAAGAGGTCGCGAGGCTTGTGTGTCCTGTCTCTCGCCAAAGAGTCAAAGCAGCAGAAAGGAATGCGGTTTTACTCGCACTTTTACCGAATGCATTTTTCCTGAGCATCTTTTGAATTTCATTTGAAGACATTGCACAACCCTGAACCTGATGCTCTTGCCCGGGCATCGCACTTTTCGAATCATCATGAGTCTCAAGGGTAAATGCGCTACCACTTTCCTCACCTTGTCCAGAAATGCTCTTAAACTGCCAGAAGAGCCCTAACTCATGTCTCCCTCGTGTCTCATAACATGAAGATGTTCTCAAAGAGTGATGCTTATGGAACGGCTGCAGATCTATCCCTCTTGAACTATTCGTCTCTTTCCTCTGTCTCTCTCATGCCTTAATAACATGCCTAGTTTCCCTCAGGGCAGTTCATCTTTTGACACATCAGAGGAGTGAAACCTTGGCAACCTAAAGAGATATTCGGAGAGAAAATACAATAAATCGCAGAAAATCATCTTGAAAGGTTCAAAGTAGATAACTTTAAACTTTGACTGCCGGATAGCAATTCCTCTCAAATGTTCGTGCAGATACGCAGTTTGCTTTCCGATGTCTCGCATCACATTTTTTTTTCAGATTGGATTTTGAAATATTCTACCGTCGGCTGCAGGAGAAGAGCACACAAACAGAAAGTGTGGCTGGTAAACTGTGAAAACGACAAGATCCTCCAGCTGCGTCAGCTCCAAAGTATGCGCCGGGAAGTGTTATAAAAGCAGTAGTGACCGGGGAGCATGGCATTTAACATGCAACCACACAAGAGGCCCAGGCTGAATTAGTAGAGGCTCAGCCTGCCCACTTACTTATTTCTGTCAATAAGTGACAGGCTGGTGAGGAAAAGTAAAAAGCAAGTTTAGATTAAAAGGAAATTTCAATACAAAGCAACACAAGCAATCTGCTTTCAGACTTGCACTTGAGGTTTTTACAGAAGTCATTGCTGCAAAAGAGCGTTTGGGAATCCTTTCGAGCAGCTGGTGTTTGAGTAAGCTTTTATCTTGTTGCATCTTTTCTCTTTGTATACTGCTGATTTTGGCTCGTCATTGTTTCTTTATTCTTGCTCCACTGTGCTATTAGTGGTCAAATGAGAGAAATCATCCTGTTTCCAGTAGCCAGCGCTGATTAAACAGGAACTGATAGGTGATCGTGTCGGGCACAGACCCATCAGCATATCCTATATCAGCTCCATCCGTTAGTGATGAAAACATGCTTGTTTTCAACTTCCACAGAATCCCAGGCCTTTGTTACAGACTTGCTCACATTTTTATTGCAAACTTTCCCACAAATGAAAATCCAAGACCTTGCAAATCAGGTGAGTTTTGGTTTTAAACCTGCTCCAAATGTGAGACCTTGTCCACTATTGAAACCCAGATTCAATGACCTAACATTTATGATATTCGGTCATGCCCCTCTTGCATAAAACTCCAAGGCGGGCTTTCAGATTTGGAGGTTTGCAACCTGGGTCCAACGTGAGCCACAATTGCACATCTGATATTCATCATTTCCTTGTTTAATGGGGTATTTTGTCGTCTGTAGCTCGCAGTGATTTGGTTGTAACCGTATGAGGGGCGAAGCAGCCAAGCCAGAGCCCGTTCACCATCCACTGTGGCTTGACCATGATCAAATAGCTGCTTCCTCAATGATCCATGGTCTTTGGCCTGTTGTGCTTCCACTTGATGAAGTTCCTTCGGGCCTCAAACCCAACATCGGCATGTCGGTTTTGAGGTGAAATAATGTCAGTGCCTTTGTTGGACACAAATCTGAGCTTACTGGCAATCAAAATAGTTGAAATAAGAAGGCAATCCACGATGATGAATCTCATTGTAAATAACCGCCTGTAAGTTGTGGTGAATTGTGTCGGAACCATTTAGGGTAGAAGCGAACGCTTGTGCCTGTCGGACAATTTTTATGCTTATTTATGGTGTGTTAACCATGTGGTAGCGATTTTGTCCTCAAGTGAAAAAAAGATATCCCCCTCTTGTGTTATCCACAAGATTTAGACAGTGGATTGTTCATGCGCACACTGGGAACGCATCGCTTGGTGGATTTCACGTCACAGACGACGCTTCCAAAGGGCTTCAAAGGGTTTTATTTTCGTCTAGTCATGATCCCGTCATTTGTTCGACCATCACAGGATGGTTTTCATGCTGCGGGGAGGCCTTGTTTATGTTGCACTACCGGGTGTTGATGGACACCAGTGGAAACAGCTGGCAGACAGTGTGTTCTACTTTACAAAAACAATTATTTAGACTTTACTTGTATACACCAGTCCTTTTCCATCCTGTCTGGGTGCAAAAGCCACTGAAAGAGCAGCTGGACCTTCACGAACCAGCCCAGAAAGGCATGTTTCACAGTGTTTGGTTCCAAATTTAGATATCCACAAAATAGCTTTGACCCTTGACATGTTTTCAGAGTGGATTCTCTGTTTTAAAGGATATTGAATCATGAGCTTGAAGAATTGACTTTCTTCTAAATGATAGATAGCATTTTGGTGGCAACACTTTCCCATGCACTTTTCTTTTTTTTGGCAACATTCTGCCTGAGTCATTTTTTTTTTACCATTATTTTACTACAACTTGATTTCACTCTCTTTTTATATTCTGCATCAGATATTATTCAACCATTGACGACATCACTCGACACTGCCAGCGCACTCTTGCCAGCGACACACTGCCACCCAGTCGAACATGGCGTGTTACACACTTGACATTATGTCAAAATGTCAAAGCTGGAAAGGAACACGCTCTCCACCATCGCAGCGCTCTGCAGATTTATTAGCCCTCCAAGTAAAACAGAAACCCAGCCGATGTATAAATCCCTCCAAAGAGGCTGTTTGAGCTTCAGTCCTTATTTGGCCCCTGTTTGGAAAGTGAAGAATTTACTTTCTCAGGCAAACTGCCATCACCGCGGCAGTGGCTCTTGTGTGGGCAGGAGGAGTGCTTGAGGAATTTTGAGTGTGGTTGGACCAATGGCAGGCTTATTTATCGGAGCCAATGGGATGATTTATGCACAGTGGCAAACGTATGCTTTCTCTCATCAGTTAGGATGAGTTAGGAACTAAGATCAGAGTGACTGGTGCTAAGTTAGAGGGGTAGAAGGGCACAGATCTGTGGAAATGCTGAAGTTGAGACACTCAAAGATGAACAAAGAAGTCTTCTTCTTACAAATTTTTAAACTTTAGAAAAGCTAAATGGGTATCCCACATACAATATCGAAAAATATATTTATCTCATCTGCAAAAACTTGACATTTCATAGCTTTTTTATGAAGCCGCTCTTATTGTTTGATAAAATGCAAATAAAGAATGCAAAGGCTGCTGAGCAAGCCAGTCTGATTCTCCCTTGGTTATCAGAGGATGCTTGTTCCAGCCTGTTTGAAGTGTGTGAGAGCGAAGAGAAAACAGTTCATCGCCATCCTGCTTGAACTGAAGAACACTTACTTATTATACAATGATTCAACCCAGTGGACCGGGCTCGAGAGTCATGCTTTGATATTCTGCACTCTCCATTTCCATATAAACCCACTTGAGCACTTGAGCAGCACTTTTGCTGAAATCATTAAAGCTCTCGCTGATCTCATTATGAAGGGGGGAGATCAAGAAACAGGAGGGAAGCCCAGCGAAGCTGTCGAGACTCACCTGAGACATTTGACCTTTGCTGCGGATAATTCAGCAACATCCCGCCTCTGTTTGCCCCCGAATGAGGCCTCTCGGCTGGGTCGCAACTGCAGAGGGGCCCCCCCGGTGGCTCGTTTGACTCCTTGTTCTAGTTCAGTGGCTTCCCAGACGCCCCTTGTGACTCGATGAGATTATAAACCCCCTGCTTTAAAAGCCTAAACCCACTTCTTCCTCTCACTGTTGGAGAGTTCCTTGTGGTCTGCTGGTCACTTTGCTTGGAAGTGATTGGGGAGACTCGTTCAGAGGTCAAACAAAAGCTGAACATTCACTTTATTTTAAGTGGAAGCAGGACAAAATCAAGCTCTTATTAGTTATGAGCATAACAATGGGCTTTATCAGATTGAATCAGTTCAAAGGCTGCAGGTGATGAAAATTAAGAAAAGAAATCTGCATTTCTGTGCACTTTGGTGCTAATTCAAACGAATAGAAGATATCATGATTCATCATCTCAGGTCATCAGTTGCAAGGAATTTCACGGCTATGGTACATATGCTGCAGAAAAGATGCACAGATGAAGACAGATAACGAAGTGGATCATTTTACAGGTTTTGAGATGGCACAGATGCAGTTGCACAAACAATCGCAGACAGTTCAGATGTTAGTCTGGCCCGGTGCTGAAGCTTGTGGCGGGGCCTCTCTGAGATTCCTACGCTTTTATCCGTCTGAGCTGGTAAAAACCACGTGAAGCCTGTCTTAGTCTGGCTTCCAGCTGCACCCACCATATATGGATGAAGTCAGGCTAGCTGTTGTTCTCTCGCTTAGTTGCACGGTGATGTGGTGAGGATTTTTAGTTGTCCTGAGCCACAGCATTTAAAGGAATGTTAGATTGTTTGATTATGAAGTCGGTGTCTGTATTTTCTCTCTGTCTGCTGCCCTGGCTGTCTACCCTCATGACTGATTTTCTAACTCATTTTCAAGCAATGTTCATATCTGATTCCATGAACACCATTTTTACATGCACAAATATGCTCCCTGAAGAAATAATTCAGGATTCAAATTGCTGGGGTTTGAACAATTGTCTGGTTTCTCTGGCTGTAAACTCAAAGTCATCACTATACCCCTCTGACCTTTAGATCAATACTGGTGGGAGTCATCATCAGGACAATTGCAGGCGTAAGCTACAGAACAGCACCTCCTGTCAGCTGTAAATAAAGGCAGATGCTCTTGCTACGAGGCCCCGGGGCCACAGGGACCGCCAACACTGATATATTAATGTCAGCCACAGCCTCAGGTGGTGTAGGAGCAGTAAAGAGCAAGCATGAGCCAACTCGCTTCTGGCTCCTGTTATTAGTAACTTCATCATCTTTTGGTCTCTAAAAAGTTCATGTTGACCAACTGGGAGTTAGCTGCCTTGCTAAAGGGAACTTCTATAGTATAGCAGTTGAGAAAGACAATAACAAACACTAACTGTTTATGCTATTATTGATTTAAAAGAACAAATTTGGAAAGTAAGAAAATGTATTTATGTCATTATGATGAAAAGCGAGGGTACATTGGTATGTATTAAAGATACACTGCAGGTGCTTTCCTGTAGTACCTGCAGTGTATCTCACTTTGCTAACCAGGAGATTCCAACCGATGACCTCCAAGTTGTGGGGTTTTCAAAAGGAATGGTGACTCTTGCACACCCGTGTATGCATACACAAGGACTGAGTACAGACAAGTACAGAGTGACATTGGCCTTTTATTGAAAACTGGATATTAACCCCTCATCTTGGCCACTGGTGGTTTGAGCCATATAAATTTTCTCTGAAATATTTGTGCACACTGCCTCCAGGGAGATTTTTCACCGAATGCTTGTAAACTTTGGCTCATAAAGTCACAATTCATGGTATTAAAAGTGGCACCTAATGTCAACTCTTGGCTGGATTTAAGATGCAAAACAGTGTGCACGTGCACACAGTTCAGGACATGGCAGCATATTCAGGTGTAAAAAATGCAACATAGAAATCAGTAATTGATCAGCTTTATGATGTTTTTGGTGGAGCACATAACCATATCAGCACTGAATGGCTGACTGATGCCATCACATTGCATATCAGCATGCACTGGGTGGGACCTGCTCCGCTGCGATGTTATCTAACTCCAGTATTCTGATACGCTTGATGATGGCATTACAAAGTCAATGAGTCTTTTGTTTTCCCGGCGCAAACTAATTACAGCGGCTTCCTTCCTGCCCGCATCTGTTGTCTGCTGATAGCGCCCTCTCATCTCGCCGCTCGTAAACATCCGTCAACTCACTCACTAACACGTTACTTGTCATGCTCACGTATGCATCCATGAACTCACACATGCATGTTTGTCTGCACAGAGTAAAGGAAATACAATCAGATGGTAGGCACTCAGCTTGCCAGAGAGGGCCTGTTTATGCATCGTAATGAGTGATTTGTGCTGCAGAGGGTAATACAGACTATTCGGAGCCACACTTGCCTGTCATGGATACTATGAGCAAACTGTTTTGAGAACCAAATTAGCCTGTGACACCCTAACTGCTATTTAAAGATGCTACATGTAGCATTGCAACATCAGGAAATCAATACTACTCTAATTTTGAGGTGATAGTATAATTAGGGGACAAGTGATCCTGTTGCTGGGAGGTCTGGCCACAGGTACTGGGCCTCCGCTCTGCATTTATAGTACTGGTGCGCCACACAACCGCATTTGTTGGGACAACCTGCGTGAGCTGTGTAGGTATATTAGAGCTTAAACAATTAGTCGATGCAGCTGTTCGTCAATGGAAAACAAAATTCATCTGCAACTATTTTGATTGTCCATCAGTCGTTTTTGTCATTTTTCAAGCAAAAATACAAAACATTTAATGGTTCCAGCTTCTCAAATGGCAGGATTTACTGCTTTTCATTCTCTTACATGACAGTAAACTGAATATCTTTGGGTTTTTGATTGTTCGTCAGCCAAAATAAAACACTTTGATGATGTCTGGTCTGATGAAATGTGCCATTTTTCCTCATTGTCTGACATTTTATAGACAAAACAGTGAATCGGTTAATCGTGGAAATAACCTGCAGATTGCCGGATAACAATAATCCTTTAGTGCAGCCTTAAAACAAATCAACTCAATGTCTCCTTACCAAAACCACCATCAATCTCCCAGTCTCCTATAGGTGATCTGCCAGGCAGACAAGCTTTGTGTAATCTGCCACATCTCTCAGCCAAGTCACAGCAAGAATTAGAGATTTTATTATCACCCAATCTGACTCCGTCACCATCTGAAAAGGCATAAATATTATGGAGTCTGATCCTAGCATGTGTGCTGTTTGGTCCAGCATGTGTTCAAGGTGCATGTGGAGTCACAGAGCAGGTGAGGACAAGACCGGGGTCCTTGTGCCCACGTCTGAATTGGTTTTCGTGCATGACGTTAGAGTTGTTGTTCAGTGCAGGTGAAATTGCTTCAGACATTTTTTATGAGGCACTTTGTGTTTGCTTGGATTCTCTCAGACAGACTGATGAGCAAAAACATCATGCAAAAGGAATTATAGCGTCATATTGCAACGCAGTGTGTCTCTCAATGTGAACTCATTGCCAAAGCGATTTTGCCTGGAATGGCCCTGACATGTTTCCCACACAGGAAAACAGTGAAAAGGACCTTCTTTTTTTTCTTTTTTTTGGAAGCAGTGGCTATTTCTGCACTGTTGAGGGCGATTTGGGGAATACTCAGGCATTCAGGAGGAAACATACAGAGATGTTTCTGCAAAAAATAAAAGCAAGTCTTACAAAAGTGTTTTTGGTCGTGAAGTACTTTGGAGATGAGAAAATGCTTTTACTTTAAGTTCCTCGGTTGTTTTGTTAAATTCTTCTTCTCTCCTCTTTTTTAATGTGTTCTACTCAAAGCTCAGATGTTAAAGCTTTATTCAGCAGATTTTAATGCTTTTCTTCACTCATGGTGTCTCTCTCTCTCCTCTCACAGGTCACCACGTCATGCCAAACAACTACCAACTATGAGCTGGTGAGTGTTAACATGTCTGTGTGTGTGTGTGTGTCTGTGTGTGTGCAGGACGTGTGAGAATGTATGCACAAATGAGACCATCGCGGAAACTTTTAAGGATCTTGTTGACCTCTGAAATCCCCTTCGTAACGCAACGATCCTTCCTGGAATTGTGGCCGAACCACACACAGGGAGATTGATGCTGGGGGTCAAAGGTCAGATGGTGAAACCATGAGGGCTTCCTCCCGTTCCTCAAAGCAAATCGCTGCCTGCAGCTCAAGCAAGACACACTGTGCGTGCTGCTCTCAGCTGTAGAGATTTGACGATGATGATGCCGGCAGCGACAGTGATGATAATGATGATGATGGCAGTGATGACGATGAGTCATGAGGCAGCAGTTTCTGAAGGTGATAAATAGACTGTGTCCTCTTCTCACACCAACGAGGCGACATTGTGCAAGGCACTTATCTTCCAGCAATTGCGCAACATTATGTTGACAGTGCACTGAATAAAAACGATGCTTTGCAACAGGAAATCATATGAGCACCAAACAATGGTTGAAAAAATTTAGTCAATTTAATATGTCACAGAAAAGGATTTTTTCATTTTTTTATTAGTTTCACCTCTGTTGTGCATTGCAGTGCGGGCAGTTTTCAGTTTTTTGACTTTTAGAGAGTAACATGGACTGGAAATGGTCCCCAGCTGGATTTGAACTGGTCACACTGCAGCTCAGTACTGTGGTATGCAGCTTACACACCTCCTGGCACGGGATAGGGCCCCCCATGTCGACAATTTAAAACATAATCTAAATTTGTGTGAGCTGTGATTTGGGATCCTAAGACAGGGTCTCAAATCGCTAATTTGGCGTGAGACTTTCAGGATGTTATTTCAATGCTACTCTGAGCAGAGGAGCACAGATGTTGGGCTCCAGTCAAAGTGATTGTTTTCCTTTCCTCTAGGGGTTGCTCCTCAACAAGACAAAATGTGATTTATGCACCGCAGCACCAGTCAGTTTCACTTTATTGAGCTTGAAATGGGAGTTTTCATTCACTTCCGTAAAGAATGCATGATCAGCAAACAGCAGGGCACGATTGGAAAACCAGCAGGAACAGCAATTTGATCATTCTCCTGATTTCTAGTCAATATTCTCTCAAGTCAAATGAAAAGTGGCACAGTCGGTCCTGTTTTGTATTTTCAAGATTAACCAGCGATGATAAAACCAAATTAGGAACACTCCGAGCTACAGTAACTACTTTTCACGTATTTACTTTGGACACTGGCCTTTTTAAATGACTGCAGCAGCTTGTTAAACAGTCCCCGGTTTTGTTTATAGACCTCGCATCAGCCTAAGACGCTGCACTTAAATCAGTTCAGACATTTTCCTTAACACACGGCTCACTGTCAAGCTCTGTGTGTGTGTGTGTGTGTGTGTGTCTGCGTATGAACAAGCAAACACACTTTCTCTCTGTCTCTGTCACAAACTTTCTCTCCCCACCTCACATACTGTCTGTTTCTCATCCCTCTTTCCCCCTACCATTTTATTTTCTCACTCTCATATAATAATTTGGCCCGTCGCTCAATGAAATTTAGTGTAGTTTCATTGATGGTAAAGAGTTTTCTGTCCGTTGAGTTAAGTTAGTCCTTAAGACAAATATTTAAGGTGGATTTTTTTTCCCAAATATTACTGAAGATGGTGGTGTCTTGTCTTGCTTTTGTGAAAAGCCACTTCATAATATTTGCTTTTACTTTTCTATTTGCTTTTATATTTTTCACCGAAGTTTGAAAGACTTTCTGAGAACCATAATGGTCCTGATGGTCCAGTTAAATGGAGCCAGCCCAGGAGACGGACTCCCTTCATCAGGAGGGTGATAGTCATAATGAGTGTATGTGTATGTCAGGCAAAGTGTGTATAGATCAAAGAGACAGAGTATTTTCTTCAAGGTTAATAGAATGACTGTGTGTCTGGTGCATCACTGACAGCCAGACAGGGAGAGAGAGAGGTCTATAAAAGATGTAGTCTCTGCACCCTCTCTCGCTCTTTCGCACTCATCCTTTCGCTCGCCGTGTTGTTTCTTCATCCCTGTGAAGGAAACAAAGACTAACCCACGGACTCTGTCTCGCTTTTCTCTCCAGCCTCCCACTCCTCAGCTGCCATTAAAGCATGTAGATACGCCGGTAAGTGACACCTCTTCTATGTTCGCTGATGCCAAGGAGACATGCTTTAAAAGCTGTTCATTCATAAATGCTGTTATTGTTATGCAGCAAAGCGCTGGAATAACAATCCATACGTGCACGATATGGCCAAATATATGTGGACACCATTTTACACATACATTTGTGTACTTTTGGTCTGGTTTTTCATGGTTCAAGCTAGTATTAATACCATTTCAATCAGACAATTTCCCTGTGCACAAAGCCAGGTCCATACAGAAATGTTTTTTCCCAGTTTGGTGTGGAGAAGATTGTCTGGCCTGCACAGAGCCCTGACCTCAACCCCCCCATAACACCTTTGGGATGAACTGTGAGCCAAGCCTTATCACCCAACATCAGTGGCTGACCTCAGAAATGCTCTTGAGGCTGAATGGGAGCAAATCCCTGCAGCCACCCTGTTCTGGTGTCCCGACACTATTGAGCATGTAGTAAAAGGGTTAACTGACGTCTGTGTAGTTATCCACCGCTGAGAAGAAATGTTTTGTTGCAGCTGATCCACAACGACAGTTTAGTGACTCAGCTGCCATCAAGAAAGATGCCGTGTTTGTTGCATTGCTGGAAAAAGAACAGAAACTAAAATATTTACAGAAAAATAAATATGTTCAGATCAGAGATAGTGCTCAGCACCATTAATCGTATAGTCTCTGGTTTCTACAGTGTTTTACAGCTCACACTACTGAGGATGACCTCTTATTAGATGACCTCTTATTAGACCCCATTATTTCCTTATATCAGTAGATGGAAAATTATGAACCAGCAACATCTAGAGTTTGGCTCTGGAACATTTCTATACTTTTGGTTGTGGCTGTTGAGCTCTAACCCAACATGCAAATCCCACCACCTGTTCCTGCGCACTGCAGAAGGTGGCAGCACCATGCACTGCACAACAACCAGCCAATCATAGCTCCTGTTGCTGCTCTGTGGGTTTGACTTCCGTAGCGCACGGATTGCCTGAAGTGGAATCTGCAAATGGCAAAACTTGAGACATACGGAGAATTTAATGATGGAATATGACGCAGTGAATCAAATAACAAAAAGGACGTTTTTAAGTTTGAAAAAACTCATTAATGTACAATTTAAAGACTTTTTCCTTTGTTTCTCCATTCTTTTATACATTATTTGAATGCAAACTGAATGAAATGCATCAATTGATTGCAATTAAACAGTTAAAAAGTCCATGATTATTCCAGTGGCCCACCGCTGACTCAATACAACCAGGTGGGCTGAGATGAATGACTTGATCCTCTCTCTCTCTCCTGTGCCAGTGTAAAGAAATATTGGGTACATACCTTACAAAATGAAAAGCTGCCGTGACATCTGTTGCCGCCAGTTCAGTGCAAATTGTGTCTCGTCGGTGCCAGAAATCGCTGCCAAGGCCTGGCCCGAGACGAGGCATGGATGTTTAGCATGACATTGCTAAACCATGAAGGGCGTGGGCACGGGCAGTGGGTTTCCAGGAAGGCAAGATTCCAGAAAAATAAGAGAAGAGAGAACCACTACTAATGCAAAAAGACAACAGTTTATTCAAGTTAGCAGTCACAAAAGCAAAAATTTGTTAGCTTGTTAAAAGTGTTTTTAGATTATAATGGGCTCCAGTGTCTGTATTTTCCTTTTCATGAAACCAGAAGCAACATTTATCCAGAAGATAAAAGCACCACTGATGTCTTGCTGCTGTCATCCCTGCTTTTTTTTTCCCCTTCTCTCTTCTGTGAGTCACGATCATGAGTCAGCGCTTGCGTCAGGCCTCGTCTGAATGTTTAGATCGGCAGCAGAAGTTCGGCTGTGATTCAGTGTGAGATTATAAACACAGATCGGTCTGTGTACACCAGTCTGGATGGAGATTAATTCACAGTCTGTGCGTTTTCACAGAACGAGAGCAGAGCGTCTGAAGCGCAGGGACTGAATGATATATTCAATTTAATATAATGTTATGTGTATTTTAAAGGGGCACTGTGCCAAAAACCTGTTTTGAGTATCACACATTCGCTGCAGCTTTCAAAAGTTGCTAACTAGCGTATCTGCTGTCCATCCATATGCTATGCTTTGCTAGTATTTTTAAAACATTCCTACAATATTCAACTTATAGCGTTCTTTAGTTTAGCTGTGTATGTTTATTGTTAGCAGCATCACAGCTAAGCATGCTAGCAACAAATGGAAGCTTTGCATTTAGCCATGCATTTGCATATTTGGTCAGAAATATAATCTTATAATAGATTATAAAAAGATAAAAAGTGCTTTGAGAAGTTCTCATGAATATCACTGCAAGAGCTGGTCGTCATTGGCAGCTAACTACAGTGTTTTATTCTCAAAGGCTAGATTATTGTGAAGGATTTCTTTGGCATTAATACCACACTTTACTTTTGGTTAATCTGTGAAATTACTCACCGTTGACAGGAAGCAGGGGCTGTTTTCCGAGTGCAACGAGACGTGTAAGATTGTGTTCACCCTCTTTGGTGAAATGCACAAACAACAAAACATTTGATTTAGGGTTGACAGAGCAACATCCTCTTTTGCAACAGTGGGCTACAGGCTTTATGGGCATTGTGGGCATAATTATGAGTAATGCCAGAGTTAAAAATACCAACACAGAGGCTACTAATTGTGTTGACCATGGTCTTGTTTATTTTTTACAGTAATTATAGAAAATTGTCACAAACAATTTGACAATGACATATCGGTTTTTGGGAGTAAATACGACAGCCCCTTTGAGTATTAGCTGCATCCTCAGCTGAGGTAATGATCCTGATTTCACATGTTTTGTTGAAGCAAAAAAGTCTTTGCTGTGGTTGTTACTTCTTATCAAAGCATTCTTTGTGTTATCCCATCGCTGCAGGTTGCTTTCATCGCAAGTTTGATGGAAATCTTTTATTTTGCTTCGTCAAAATCCATACATTCTGGCTGGATTTCAAAGGAAATCATTCGATTTTGTGATATTTCATCCCAGAATCCAAGAAACATCATCATATTGGGTTTTCAGTATATGTGTGTATATCTCTTTGTGTCTGTGTGTGTGTTTGTGCATGGTGTATGGACAGGAGGCAGGAAGTGCTGATGGAATGTTTATTTGGTTAGTCCATATAGGATACGTCCATGGTGGTTTTGAGTCAAAATGCCCCATTGTGACCATAATTGAGTCAGTCTGGGGCCTGTTTCGTGGGGATTATTGAGATCAGTTCTGGAGCACAGAGCGCGAGTAGACAGACATGTAAGCTCCAGACACTGTCGATCAAAAGGACTGACCAAAGTTTGTATGACTGTGCATGAAGCATAGAGTGGGGGAAAAAAAATTCACCCAATTTCTCAACATTTATAATCACTAACCATTTTACAACTGAAACCAAAAGGGAAATTTTAACAGATACTGTTTTCATTCCTGTAGTTTATGCTTTGGTAACCTATCGCTCCAGCCACTAGATGCTTAAGTGTAATTAAGGTCAAACACATGTGCAGCAGACATGCACAGACAGACTCCATATCCTCACAGGAACCATACAGTACACAAACATGTAGCTTGGGAAGAAAAAGGGAGTCGAGAAGAGAGAAGCAAGGAGGGAGAGTCAGTAATAATGAGCCATAATGACACCGTGGGAGGAGTAGTTCCAGAGAACACAAAGTGGGCATGAGGGAGACGACAAGAGAAAGCAGGAGAAAGTAGGGAGAAGGCAGTCGAGAGGGAAAGAAGAGAAGGGAGAAAGCATCATCGTATATTACATAATCGCTGATGAAGTTTGGCACAAACAGCGCAGAGTCATGAGGAACTGGAGCTTCTTTGTTTGTAGCACTTGAAGATTAAGCTTGTTATCACCTGGATGATGAAAAAAAAAACAATGGACATTGCCTGGAAATTCTTTGTGTGGCAGCTATAGATTTTATGTTATAATCTGAATAGTAAAACTGTTAAAAGTAAGTAGCCATGCCACTGGGCAGCTCCATTCGAAGGCGCTTTGCCCGCCTGCATTCATCCTTGAGGTGGAGCACTGGGCACCTGTTCAGCAAGGTAGGCCACTCCCACACAGGAAGTCTAAAATGCTGCAAAATGTTTTTGGTTTCACTTCTTTGTATCTGCTGCTTGAAATGTGTGATTTTTAGTTGACAAAGTCATTTTCACAACCCTTATTGGTAGCTGTTCTGGAACTTTCAGTCATATCACATGACCTTCCTCTTTTTTATATATCCTATAGTCCTGTCTTTTGAGCTTAACTGTATTTCTTTAAAGGCTGTTTTCAGCATTAATCCTGAATTTTTTTATTTTTTTTTATTGTCTACAAACCCCATAAAACAACCAAACCGAACAAAGCACTCGTCTATTTCTCAACAGTCTTGGTCTTCTCTTACTGAGACACTTACTGTGGCACTCATGGTTTGCTCATGTCACTGTGGATAGATGGTAGAGATTTGATCAATTCCTGTGTTTACTATTTGCAAACAATGTCATTGGAGAATTCGAGATGGTTGATCAGAGCTGATTTTGTGTGGGATAAAGATGCTGTGCATTGATGATACAGCTCTACATTTATTAAATTTAGATTTAGTTACCAGGAATGACTCTGCCTGACATTTGGCATCCATGTCTGTTTGTACTTTGTATTATTATAAGTATTATAAGTCAGATGTAGATAAATACAAATCTGAGATGTTAGCTGTACCTTCGTTGTATCTCCAAATGAATGTGAGCTCCAAGCCTATTAATTCCTACTGCACTGCAGTTTTTACTTCTTAAACAGGAGTAAGAAGGGTTTTGAGCTGTAGATTAATGCACATTTGATGTGCTAGCCTGTAGCAGGACACTGCATGTGGGATTCACTTAAAATATCTCACAGTTCCGATATTCATGGTAATTGAAGGAACATGATGTGGCTAATTGATTTATTTTTATTAGCTTTTGGACAACAATGGAGTTCTATGGCGTGGATGAATAAGATCTGTCAGGCTTTGGCTACATATGTTTGCTGTCAGTTTGGTCTTTTTCGTGACAATGAGACCCAGCCTTTAACTGTGAAAGCCAGATTTCTCGTGTGAAAAGTGCATTTAAATGGATAGACAGCGCACTCCACTTTACATGCAGCATTGACTTTCACGAGGCGTTCAGGCACCCATGTTGCTACAAGACAACAGATTGTTCTTGTGATGTGAAGTGTAGCAGTGTAACACCCCCGAAGCCCCATGCGAACAGGCTGTTTCACTTTGCAAACACTAGCGTCCGCGGTCCGCCTAGCATCTGGTTCCTGTCAAATCATAGAGAATTATGCTTCCCATTTTGGCTCTTGGGGGGTGGGATTAGCTTCATCTGCGAGAGGCAGCAATGCAGAGAGCTTTGGGGTGTGTGTTTAACCTTGCACCATGATTAGAGACCTTTTTTTCTGCCAGTATCTCTGTAGAACCACTTGGCCAGTAAATGAACACTCAGTCTGTTTGTCGTTGTGGGGGAAAAGTAGAGAACGTCAGTCGGTCTATCTTCTCAGATGGCTTCATCTTTTTGATGGCAGCTGACTCATGGAGACAAGTTCTCCCCCTGGGCCGACAAACAGTACGAGGACGAGCCAACTTTAGCATCTATTATGCAGCAATTCCTCGACAGTGCAGCAAATTTAGTAACTTTTTCCCTCTGCAGTACTGTCACAGTAAAACAGGCCGACTCTGTCCTCAGTAAATAACCAGATACAAGACAGGATAATTAAAGTGTGCACTGAAGACCTGAGTCAGGCTGGTTTTCTCCTGAAACACACTTTTTTTCTTCTCCTTCTTCTCACCTTTCTTCTTTCTTCTCCTCAGTCTATTCTCCTTCTTCCCTTTTTACTGCACTTCTTGTCTTTCATCTTCTTCTGTTGCCTCATTTGCTCCTGCTTCCTCTCCTGTTTCTACTTCCCTTTTTCCTCTCCTCCTTCTATTCCACTGCTGCTTCTTCATTTTCTTCTCCCTGTTTTCTTCCTCCTTTCTTATCACACTTCTTCTCTTTTGTATCCCTCTGTTGCTTATTCCTCTTCTTTCCTTCTTCCTTTCTCCTTCTCCTTTTTCTTTCCCAACATCCCTTCTTCTGCTATGTTTCCCCCTCCCTTTTTATGATTTCCTCTTTCTCCTCTTCTCCTCCTTCTCCTCCTTCTCTCTCTTATCATTCTATTACATCCTCTCCACCTGCTTCTTCTCCTTTCCATTTTCCTCTCTCCTTGTTCTTCCTCTTCTCACCACCCTTACTTCCTCTTCTTCTTTTCACCTTCTTTTCTTCATCATCCTCTTCTAATTTACTGCTTATGCATCTTCTTCTTACTCATTATCCTTTCTTCTTCTACTTCTTTTTCTTCTGCTCTTCATCATCCCTTTTTTCTTCATTTAGTTTCTCCCTGGCATTTCCTTTTTCATCATTTTCTCTTACCTCTTACCCTGCTTTTTCACCCTTCCTTATTCCTCTCCTCCTTCCCTTTTCTCTTCTTTTTACATTTATTCAATGTGTACTTCTCCTCTTCATTGCTTTTTGTACTCTATGCTTCCTCTATTCCTTTCCCATCTTTGATTCTTCTTCCTTCTCTTTTTCTCCTTTTACTTTTCTTCTTCATCACCACCTCTTTGTCTCCTGTACCTCTTCTCTTTCCTTTATCTACTCTTTTGTTTTGCTTTGCTTTGTTCTTAGTCCCTCTTCATCCTCTTTTCTGCCGATTCTTCTTCTCCTTCTTATTTTCCTCCTCCTCTTCTCTTTATCTTTATTTCTTCCAAAGCAGTTTCAGTTTTACTTCTGTGATCTGACTTCCCTAATAGGTCATGTCAGATTGTAACTCAATAACATGATCATCATTACCAGATGGAGTTTGCTTATGAATCATTTTCTCCCCCCCCTCCCTCCCTCCCTCTCCCCACACCCTCTATTGTGTGTCTTTGTGTGTCTGTGTGTGTGTATGTGCGCTCTGCAGGGATCGACGAGGTCCTGCAAGAGTGTGGAGATAAGGCGAAAGCAGTCACGGTAAGACACATTATCGATGTGATTGTATGCAGATGCACAGATGTACACACTTATTTCATCCAAAATTGCAATGGAATACATTAAGAAGAGATTAAATTATCTTTTTTTCCATTCTGAATTATCTTAAAAACCAAAAACTATTGAGGCATCTTCTTTGTTCACTTGCTTTGATTCCACAACATAATCTGAAGAGTTTTCTTTGGAAATGAAGCTTGACTCTCAGGTTACGATTAGTCAGTCGAGCGACTTTTGTTGAAGGGTGATTCTGGTAATTTTAAATCTGGGCCTTTTTTTTTTACATATTTGGGTTTCTAAATGACTAATAGGTGCAAAACGTTTTGGAATTGGTCCAGGAGATCACACCCGTGTCTGGTTCAAAACCACCAGAGTCCATTGAGAAAAACATGAATTTTACCTCAAAGAACACTGCGCGCTGCTGGTCTACCACAACCCAACGTGTGTGACTTTGGTGTTTTAAAGGGTTCGTTAAGCGCCAAAGTCACAGAATAACTCAAACCAACCAATCCAGGCAGCGGTAGACCAGCAACACCCGTGTTGTGTGAGTTTTTCTGTGGAGTATGGTGGCGAAAAGAACGATACAATGGCTGTTCTTAACAAAAAAGGATCTTAGTTTTTAAGAAAAAGGTCGATCTCGATAGGGATCCTTTCCATAATGTTGTCAGCTACTGAGAATAACAATCAGTCAGTAGCAACTTTTAGCAAAAGCACTTTTAGTGGATGTTTTTTGATGGGTGCAGTTGCCCCCAAGGATTATGTTGCAGCTTGTTTTACATCTGCCAGTTTAGGTGATTGACTGGACCAATTCCAAAACTTTGGAAAAAATAAAGTTCTTAAACACACTGGTATTACGCTTTAAGTAACAAGTCCCTTCAATCCCTTAAATCTAACCCCCAACTCAACTCTATTTAAAAAAATCGAGTGTTTGTGCTATTTCACAATTTGTCTATAAATGTAAATTCTCATCCCACCTCTCTGTCGTCTGTTATTCTCTAAGCATGGCTGTTTCTCATGCAGGGCTTTGCTGTATGCTCACTGGCCAGTAAACCTGATCGCTGTTTGGCCGGTGAAATGAATTGCATAATATCAGTGGAGGTCACATCAACAGTCAGTGAAGGATTGTAAATCTTTTCCTTTCCAAGAAATATAAGAGTGAGCTGCAGGAGTTTACATTTGATCAAGTGGATGTTTGCAATGAACTCTGTCGTTAGTCCCCGAGAGAAATCAGATGTGTTTGAGAAATGTTCTCACAGCAGCTGAAAAGAGATTCACAACAGTTCTCGTATCGATGACAATCGCCCTAATTGGAATGCAGTTTGGAGTGAATCAACCTGGTGATTGTGATTCTTATGCTGAGTCAATGATGAACAGAATATGCAACGTTTAGAGGGTAAAAAGGTCAAAGCCTCCACTCCAGATCCCTACTTCTAACATTGTACTGATCCCAGAAAGTGTTGTTTTCATCATTTGTAGCCAGAAAACATCTAGAGGGCATTCACATCTATAAATAATAAGTCGTTATTAACCTAGAGGTCCAAAAACTTTCTGAACACACTTTTCATTAGATTTTAGCTGGGTGACTTTTGCATGAAAATCAATGCTTGTTTAAATGCCAGACAATAATTTAATTCATTTAACACTTGAAAGACATTTCATTTCTCTTGCCCCTTTTATTTCCAAAAAGGTAAATTTGCAGGTAAATTGGATAATGGCAAGCTTTCAGATCATGTATGCCATTACTTTTAATTTCCAAGAAAGCGTTGTTGTAATTCAGTGAATTGCAAACTCACATTAGGTGCTTCAACTTTAAGGTGAATCCAGCCATCTGCGCAAAAGCACCCTTCATTATTGGAGGAGCAGTCTGATTTGAGATTACAGGAGAGAAAACGGTATGCCCATCCTGCAGGCATACTATAGCACTGAAAGAAATGCATTTATTATAGTGATATACAGTAGCACAGAAACTTCCCTTTGCAGGCAGCATCCAGGAGAGCTGGGCAGATGCTCACCATCAAAGGTTGATCCTAAACTTTGTGGATGAGGGATGCACGGCTCAACCTATCCTGCGGCTCAGATATGGAAGCACCAGATTAACACCTCTTGTTCGTTCTGCCTCTCCAGGAGTCAGAGTGTGGTTCAGGCCATGGAGGACAGCTATGAGGTGGACCTGGTCTACATCACAGAGAGGATCATCTCTGTCTGTTTCCCCGCCAGCGCCGAGGAACGCAGCTACACCACCAACCTCAAGGAGGTGGCGACGATGCTGCAGTCCAAACATGGCGAGCACTATCTGGTGAGCAGCACGCCCAAAGTGAACCCAAGGCATATGGCTCACAACTTTATCATTTGCTGACAAAATGGCACAAATGCATGATATTTCTTGGTCGTAATTTTAAAATGCATCATGTGTAAGTTCAGGCTTTAATACTGTATATTAATAGCCGTTCTCTTCCTGACTTCAGGTGCTCAACCTGAGCGAGTGGAGGAATGACTTATCTAAGTTAAACCCCAAGGTACAAACCTTCACTCCACCAAACCACCTCAGCAGCTGGACCATCTTTGTTATTTGATTCCAGAAAGAGGCAAATGCATGTAAATCTAGCAAGTGACCTCATGTTTGAGAGGAATGAACATCCTCCTTAACCAGGTCTTTTCCTTTTTTTGGTCCTGATAACTCCCCCTCAGGTTCTGGAGTTTGGCTGGCCAGACCAGCATGCACCGGCGCTGGACAAGATCTGCAGCATGTGCAAGGCCATCGACACGTGGCTCAACGGAGACCCGCGCAACGTAGTGGTTCTACACAACAAGGTACAGCAGGGATGCACAACTGTTATTCAAGTCTGACATCCTCGTTCCTGTTGCAGCTTAAAGACAGGCTTTCTTGCAGAAAGCTAGAAGAGAAGACTGATGACCCTATATGGTGGCAGCTACTGGTTAGCTTACCTTAGCATAAAGCCTGAAAACAGGGGGAAGGGGCTAGCCTGGCTCTGTCCAGAGATGACACCTCCTCTGACCAGCACCTCTAAAATTTGCCAGTTATTACGTTTTGCCTAATTTGTTTAATCTGTACAAAAATTTCTTGGCCAAGAGCAGTGACTTCCTGTCGTGTTCGTCACCACAAGATTTTCAAAATACCAGGAGTCAAAAGTGCAGTTCCAAAATGTCCAACTATTCCTTTCAATATGACAAATGTGGCCGTTTTGTTATTTTTGCATGTCCGGTAACATATGCATATGTTCTGACCTCTTAAAATCAATATAAATGCTCGTAGTTATTCAATTCTTGCAGTTATACAATCCATTCTCTCTTGTTCAAACATACGTTACTGTACAGTATTTGCACATACTGTACAGATGACACAGAAAGGAAAACATTTTTCCAGCTTCCCTGCTTTACTCTGGAATCAACTTGTTGCTTTTTTGAGTCTTATCGTTCACAAACAAGCACAGAGATCAAATATAATTTCATGTTATTTATGCTTCCAGCTTTTGGGTTTTTGAATATAATTCATGCAGCTTACCAACTGGTTCATCACATCTGAGGATTTATTTGTTCCTCTATCTCTCGATAAATACAAGAGTCTTTGATCCCTTTGAAATTATTCCTGTTACAAAAACACTTTTCAATCATATATCCTGAAGAGTCATTGAATCATGTAGCTGAGCCCTTGTTGTCTCTCTCTTTTCTGTGTCACAGGGGAACCGAGGTCGAACAGGGGTGGTGGTGGCTGCGTACATGCACTACAGCAACATATCTGCAAGGTATCAAACATGTCACGATCAGCTTCTTGAAATTCAATTTAAACCAAGCGACTGATCAGCAGAGGTGAAGAATCTCAGCTGTCCGTGTTGAAAATGTGTGATTCGAGTCCTTTACATCTCCTCCTCGCGAGGTTCTGTAAGGACAAGAGCATCCATCAGCCCAGTCGCAGTTAGGCCTCGAGGTCTGGGACTAGAAAATTAAACACTGGTGTGATTATTATGGGAAAACACTCCATGCTGGCCAGCTTATTTTTCTGGCTCTGTGAGAAGAAGCACTCCAAAAATGTCATCGTTCTTTAATGCAACCAGATGTTAATAGGTGGGACGGAGCCAAGAGGATTTAAAGCTGCTTTGTAAATGATGAAGACCAGGGGGTATTTCTAAATCACAAAAATCTGGAGCTCTTCCACAGCACAGACAGCCACTGTTGATACTTGCAAAATGCACGACAGTATGACAAATAATTACAATACCTGTCTAATGTTGTGTCCTGCAGTGCTGACCAGGCGTTGGACAGGTTTGCCATGAGGCGCTTCTACGAGGACAAAGCACTTCCTGTTGGTCAGCCGTCACAAAAAAGGTCAGTTACGACCTCACTTCCTGTTTGCTTTATACATCTGACCTTTGTTACGGCGCTTTGTCCGCTGTTTTCGATTTATACTCCTGAACAGAGACTGAAAACTGAAGCAGCAGTGGCAAAGAGTGAATATGAGGAAGCTGTTTTTTAGGATTCGTAAAGCTTTATGGAAAAAGTGTTCTCCATGCTCACGTGGATGATATGCAGTTTAAAAGGATAAATCATCAATCATTTATGAAACACTGGATCCTGGATTTCAGAAAGCGTCTGATTTCTAGCCAGCAACACGACTTTCTCGCTATCTTGGATAACAAACTTGGCTGGAGTGTAACTTTCCCTTAATCTACTTAGCGCTACCTGCCTGTTTCAGGTTGCTGAGCTATGATTGGACAATTGAACAACTGAACAAGACAACAGACTGATCAGTGTGTTGGCCACCCTTCCCATTTCGGTTTAGAAGCATTTCAGAGAGGAAATTCTTTTGCTTTTTTTTATGTTTATCTTCAATTTCGTTTTAATTAGGATAATTGTGAGTGAACGTCCTGCACGGAGAGGAGCGATCTATCTCGTCTGTCTGAGGGATTCCTCTGGTGTCCCCGGGGAGGCTGCGGGGCTTGGTGGCAGTTCGTTCCCGTCTCTTTAGCATATCAGAGCATACTTTCCTCCAATTATCCTCCACTTTTAGCAATGAGTGTTTAGAGTTAATGTCCTTTCCATGAATAGAGAGCATAACAGAGGAGTAAATTCCAAACCAGGACAGGTCAAACCAATCAAGGGTGGTTTAAAGGTATTTAAGCAATTTCACATTGTGAACGCAGCTCCCTCTATGGGAAGTGTCATCTGAGACATCCGCCTTTAAATCTGCTCGTACTGTATTATTAGCCCTCTTGGCATGATTAGACAGTCATTTGTTTAAAGGTTTGACCCTTCACCGTCTCTCTTCTTCACCTGTGGAGAGAGGAATCCTGATCTAAGTGCTGCTCGGAAAGGATGAGCGGGACAAAGGTTGCGGGGAACGATGAAACACAGGAAACAGCAGGGGACTTAACACCACTTCATTTCGGCTAGTGAATTAGACAGCGAGCCATTCTCCAACAGGTCTATAGGCTTGCCCTCTGCCCCGCTGCTATTTCCTGCTTGGGATATAATTATCTCTGCCCCTGGAGTCTGCCAGTATTATGGTCTGGAATGTGTGACATTAACATTAAGAGTAGGAGATGAGCTGCTGCTGCTGCTCTAAAAGCTTGTAAAAGTTTGGATTAAAGGCGTTACTCTGAACATTTTAGTGCCATTAAATGACTACCCTGTTGTGAAAGAACGTTACAGAAAGCAAACTGAGGCCTTGCTGGGAGGATAGGCTGCCTCTTGTGTGCCACTCGGTCAGATTCAGCTGGGAAATGGGCTGAATTGATTCATGGCACAGAACAGGAGACTCCATTAACTTGTTTTCAGTTGCATTTTAAAGCTGCTCACAAGAAGACCTGAATCCAGTTTTCAGGAACATAAAAAATCGAGCTTTTGGCGAGGATGCATTGCCATCAAAGTTCAACAAGAAACCTTTTTGATGAGGTGAAAAAGTTGGCTTTTAATACAGGGGAGATGTGAAAATGGGGGATGGAAGGAGAGTTTTGATGCAGTGACACTATCACAGCAGCTCATTTTATCTTTCAGACATTTCTTCCTTTTGAAATTTCAATGGGACACATCAGTTGGAAGTGTTGAGGTTTGACTCCAAGGATGTGAAGCATCCTCATTAGTTGTCGAAAGGGGTATGAAGATAAGAGATAGGACATGATTCCCCAGAGTCTAGGCGCTGGTGGTGGTGGAATAAAACCTGCAGGAGGGGGATGGAAACTCTCGGCTGAATCTGGAGGTCATGGTGGCGACATGTAGGTTGTGTAAACCTTTAACAAATTGCCGCTCTCGTTACAAAAGATTTGGCAGTTTTGAATTGTCAGGAACAAGGTATCCACAAATGTAAAATCATGTGATGTATAAAGGGGCGGCATGGCTTGTTGCATACATCATAGCAGCTTTTCATTGTCATTAACATCTCCCTTTAAACGTTCGAAGTAAGGGTTTGCAAACTGAGAGCCTCTTTTTGGATTTGATTCATATTTCTCTCTTTGCTGCATCAGGGACTTCCCTGTAATTTTCCTAACTTTATTTTCTAGTTATTTGCAAAGAACAAATAGCTGCTCACTCTGTGACAGAAGGAATACAGGCTCGCCTGTTTAATTTTCTGTGTATGTTCATATTTCAATCCTTCATGCAAAACCTGTAATATAAGATTATTTCTTGATCGAAGACAGAACATGACTACGTCTCATACCACACACACGTACTGTAGCCACAAGACGCTTCCTCCTCTCAGCCCTTCCTCCTGTAGCGTCCCTGCTCAGGCTAATTGAATTAAAGCAAGGCCAAACCATCTGGCCACTGACAGCAGAGCAAGGGGGGGTGTCTGCATGTAGCGACCCCATGGTCAAGGTCACGTTTGGTACTATCATCATTATCATCATTAACAACCAGACCACACTAACTCAACAGACCCCCGACTGGCCTCTGTACACACCAATTCAGTCTGACATTTCCCATCGTGGATAAAGGTTGTTTCATAGTCGGGGTGGAAGTCAGTCGTGGCCGGGCGGTAAAGGTGAACCACACAGGACGAGGGTTTATTCCCTCATTTGGTGTGTAATCTAGCCAGAAGGTCTGGAGGTGGGATAGCTGGTAAGAACATGTATCTGCCATGGAATAATGATCCTTAATTATTTTTGTGAAAAGTTGGGTGTGTAAGGCGAGATATCAAAAACCACCAACAGGATTTTCACCACATTCATTCCAACCAAAAAGCAAAAAATGCATGCTTGTGCAGCAGTGTTAAAGATGTGTAATGCCTACAAAGTCTCTAAAATGCCTAAATGTGCCACAGTTATGCAAAACCCAAGATGTCTCATCATTTATTTGGCAAAGTGACCTGAAATTACCTGCACAGGTAACGCTGCCAAGGGGATTCAGTCCTGATTTTAATGGGCTTTGCTTTAGCATCACTAGCAACAACTTAACTTTTTAACTTTTATTTCCTTTAGTTTGTAAGAGGCGAAGAAAAACCAAATCATGCTCCTACACGTTTTTAATGTTCAACAGCTTCCAATTTTGAAAATTGGATGTAGCTTTCTGAAGTCACAGTTTCACTGTTGTCTTACATCATTTTCTGTTTGTACAGAAAGAAATGGATGACATCCTCTACTTGTTTAGTAACTTCTGCAGCAGTAGTGGTTCATTTTTATTTGCACATAGAGCATAATCAATCAGTTTCATCATCATCATGTTTAATGTTCCACATCTTGGAGACACTGCATTCACGTTCCTTTGTCTGCAGGTATGTGCAATACTTCAACGGCCTTCTGTCCGGACACATAAAAATCAACAACAAGCCTCTGTTCCTGCATCACGTTATCATGCACGGCATACCCAACTTTGAGTCCAAAGGAGGTGAGTGTCTGCTGCTGCTGCCAAATGTGCAGAAGGAGCTCAGTTTTTGCTTGAAAATATTTCAATTCCCATGTTTATTCTCCTCCACAGGCTGCCGTCCCTTCCTGAAGATCTACCAGGCAATGCAGCCAGTCTATACGTCAGGAATATAGTATGGAAACTTTTATTCCAGTTCAGTGTGGTTTGTGTTTGAATCCAGGGCAAAGATGACCCTATATTGAATCCAGATTGAATTTTAACGAGACATTCTTACTGTTGCTACTACAGCAATGTGCAAGGAGACAGCAACACCAGTATCTGCATCACCATTGAACCCGGCCTGCTTCTGAAGGGAGACATCTTGGTGAGACTTTGATCATAACACAAGCTGAACTTTCCGTTTCTTTTAGAAGAACAAATTCCTCCCATATCTCGTTTTTCTTTGTCACAGAAGCACTGCATGCATCGATGAATGTATTGATCTTTGACACGCCGGCTCTCCCTTTCTTACCGTAGCTGAAGTGTTACCACAAGCAGTACAGAAACGCCACCAGAGATGTGGTGTTCAGGGTGCAGTTCCACACCTGCGCCATCCACGACCTCGGGGTGGTTTTCGGGAAGAACGAGCTGGATGAGACGTTCAAAGGTAACCGCCCACTGGGTGGGTGTGTTTTTACAGTATATCTGCCTGTGTTCATGTGGTTGACAGTGCTTTGTATCATTGTGAGCAACAGGTATAGATTATTGGAGCAAAAAGTTCTTTCTACAAACAGTTGTTAATACAGTACTTTTAAGCTGGTTTTAAATGGGATAATTGGTTTCCAGTATGAAAAAGTTCTGGAGGACACAGTTCCTCATATTTTTACAGTAAACAGGGTCCTCTGGTGGCGAGGGCAAACTCAGCAATCACTTACAGTCATATAAAGGGAGGGAAAATAACTAGATAAAGCAAAAGAGCAGCAAACATTAAAACAGCCAAATGTTTACACTGCAAAAGATATCTTTATTGTTCGGTTTTTGCACACATTTTTGCAATATTGATTTTTTTTAATATAGCTTTCATCTGTTTGTTATGCTCAAAATGAATACGGATGAATGCACAGATTTGCTTTTTGAAGTAAATTCTCATAATTTAAAAATTGTGAGAATTTCCTAAATTGAGATTTAGATCTTGGCATTATTATGTTAAATATTACATTGTTTTCTGTGTTTGTCTTTTTTTTAATTTGTACATTTCACCATGACTCCAACACATCGTATTTCACCCACATTTTGTGTTTGTGTTTGTTCATGTCCAGTGTTTCACAAAAAATGTATTTGTGTGTTCTGTGTGTCTCCACAGATGAGAGGTTTCCAGAGTATGGGAAGGTGGAGTTTGTTTTCTCGTATGGGCCTGAAAAAATCAAAGGTAATCCAGTTTTACCGCTGAGAGGAACAAAATGAGGTTTATATAACATGTAGAATACTGAAAATTCATTTTTTTACTGGAGCTCAGTAACATACAGACCAGGTCTGATGTTTTGATCAGGAAAAACAGTGACAATGGCCTCAATTACTGATACAGTTTTGCTGGAATAAACTCTCAAATTATGGAAATTTGCACACAGAAAGACACTATTTGACGTCACAGCTAATGTGCTCTATGAAAGGACTGCATTACCCATCATGCCGTGTGTTCATCAGGTCTGGGCCACCTGGAGAACGGGCCGAGCGTGTCCGTTGACTACAACACCCAGGACCATCTGATCCGCTGGGACTCGTACGAGAGCTTCACCCAGCGCTGTGAGGAAACTGTGGACGGCGAGCACGGTATGTCCACACACACACACACACACACACACACACACACACACACACACACACACACAGATTGATGGATCAGTTGTCTCCACTCATCCACTAATAGAGACTTTCAGACTGTCTCATCTGGTATTGCTGCTGCTGTATTGACTGCAGTCTAATGAAATGTCTAATGAAAGAATATGTCTCCCGGTGGGATGGGACAACTACGTGACACTATGTGTTTTTAATGGCTTTTAGATGGAGCTCAGTGGCATGGAGGCAATAGGCTGGGGCTGAAAAAGTGATTCCTGCCTCCCAAGGACTTGCAACACTGCTTGCTTTAAGATTTCAGTTTTATCACATAAGAAAGAGTCCAGTGTTTCAGTGTTTGATACCTCCGCACAGAGCCAATTTGAGCTTGAAGCACTGCAATTTTTCTGATGTAATAAAAAACACATTTTAAAACAAGTGAGTCTGTGGCAAGCAGTAAATCACAATCACAGTTTTCGGGACTCTTTGCACCTGGATTAGAAAAATGTGCATGGGTTTTGCACACTGATTAATAGGAAAGGGTCAAATTAGTTACTGACCTGAATTTTTATTTGCAAATAAATGCCACTATTACAATTCAGTGCACTTAAATGAAAATCCTGAGTCATCACCTCCGGTCAGGATTGCTGCAGTCTGCTAAAGAGAAGATTCATCTCTGTGTTTCAACTCGCCCTCCTCTCCTTCTCTAAAACATACATCACTGGGCTGCCCATGTATCCCCCCAACCCCAGCCCCATCCCCACCCTCCTCCTGTCAATTAGTCCTTTAAATAGCTACTGCAGAAATAGGGGGCGTCAGTCGCCCTGCAAGTGGCTGCCCCCTCCCTAGGGCTGTTGTAACCTGAAACACCACCAACCCAAAGCCCCACAAGTGCCCAAACTCACTTCCATCCACTCCTAGCTTTTGCTCCTGCGCCAGGAGTGCAGGGGTTTTAAATCTAGGCACCCTGTATCGTGCACCACCCCCTGCCTACTCCGTCATCCATAGACAAATCACTGCAAGGAATGAATGCCAAATACGTACAATATAAAATATTTGATCATAGCTGCCATCAGGGCCGAGCTACTGTTGCTTTATTGATTGGTGAGCTGTCCTAATCATGACATAAGAGTCCACCCGTGTAAATATGGGCTCAGTGGGTCAGAAATATAGCTTGGAGACAATCCTTTTAGTTTTTAATAAGTAATTAATAGAATTGTGAACTGTAGGTTACTGTCCATACATAAATAATAAAACATCAGGGTCAGTATTTCAGATGTATTAAAACATCAACAACAAATTGCCAGGCAGCATAAAGAAAAACGGCTTCTTTTGTACCCTTTTTCACTGATATGAAGCACTAACGGAGTGAGATTTCTCTCTTTTATCACCATTATTATCATCGTATTGTTATTTCTCCATATATGACTTTGTCCCCTTTGTAAAAGAGCATATATCGAGTCTATGAATGAGTCAGTGGGATCACTAAACAGCAGAACATAATCATTACAAGATCATTTGTGAAATAAGTCTGAACATCAAACATTGATGACATCATAAAACATCCTGTCTTAGAGTTTTTAAGACTGTTACCCTCTCAGCGATGATGAGATTCATGATGACTGCTGTTAATCTGAGAAACCCGAACGCACTCAGCCTCAATTGAGTCAGGACTTGGCAGTCATTGTCGTGCTGCATCCACTTTTATATATGGGATTTTTTTTTTTTTTTTTACCGCTTCGCACAGAGCCATTTCATTTTTATGAACATCCCCAGAGAACAGTTGCGGTAATTGCAGTGTTGCAAGAAGGTCGGTGGGAATCGCCAGGATTGCAAGTTTGATCCTAATTGAATGGGCGGCAGTGTTCTCAGCACTCAGCAAAAAAAAAAACCTCTCGGCCAGTTTATTCATTTCTCTAATTGCAGCCTTCGCTCCTACACTTGGACGTGAGAATCCGAATGTCTGGAGGAAGCTGCAGGAACACGGTGTCGGATTTTCCAGGGACTGAACAGGCAGCGGATGAAGCAGGTTTCGCTTGTTTTGGAAGAGATGACGCGAAAAGAGACTCGATGAAATTACAGCTGAGCTGCATAAAAAGTTCTATCAACAGCGTTTAAAGAGTGACGAAAAAGACTTTGGGGTTTGGAATTTTGTTGTTGGAAAAAGTGGTTAGCCACTTGGTGAAAGTGAATAAATAAAAGATTATTAATAGGCACTTAGAGAATGTTAATCAGGTGTCAGATACACATTTGAGTTGGCAAACCCAGGTGAGGACACACACTGATGCCACATGAATGACACTGATAAGCTCCATGACAGAATGGCCTATTTTTACATGCTGTACTACACTGGACACGAGTCACTCATCAGGCATCATTTGGAGAATCCAGACTTGTTTATTTGCCCAGGTGTTAAACGAGTGATTCATCCTCTGGGGCTCGGCTAGCTCATCCTGACGCCATTTTTAACAGTCCAGCGACCTTGGAAATCCGGCAGATAGGACCCAACGAAAGATGGGCATCTTAAAAGGGTCTAGGGATTAGGCGGCTCAGAGTTGTGGGCATTTCAAACTGACGCATGTGCTCGTTGGGAACGTGAGGAGAGGCGTCCTTAGCTTCCTTTAACTGAAGGTATTTATGACGAGTGCTGTGCTTAAGCAGTTATTGAGCATGGCGGCGTGAAGTGTGTGTGCGGAAAGGTATTTGTCCAGCTGTTTGTGTTGGTGTTGCGAGTATTTTGGAGCTCTGTGGGTGTGCTTAGCCATCTGTGTATGCCTGTAAGTTTTACACCTTTGTGTGTGTCTTTCATAGTTTTTTATGTCATATGTTTTAGTGTGCGTGAGCACGTGTGTGCGCAGTGCACCTTGTGTTTGTCGGCTTGCCTTTGCTCCACTAATAGCTCTGTGGTGCAGCGGCAGCTGTCGACCCGGAGGTCAAACCAGTCAGAGGACCACCGTTTAGGCCGCTGAGCAGCCAAAGAGCAACTGCAGTGTTACAAGCAAATCTGCTTTTTAAAAATGACAGGGGGATTATTTTCACATCAGAAAACTTTCATTCGGAAATAATTTTCGCATTAAGTTTGGCAATCTGGGCATTGTTCTTTCTTTCGTGAACTTTCATAGAAACTCAGTCACTCGATATGTTTAACCAATGTGCATATCAGCGTTTCCTGTGTGTAATACTGTGAACTCAACCACTGCTGAATAGTTCTACTTCTTTATCATATCTTGCTTTTTTTTAACTGAGACTTCTTCCTATTGCACTACTCCTCTTACTGCTGTAACACTGCACATTTCCTCACTGTGCAATTAATTATATGACAAAAAGACATGAAAAGTACAACTTCAACTCAAATGTTGGAATATAGTTTTCATTACTAATTAGCTGTTAAATAATTTTTAAAGTTGATAACTTTTGTGTTAATGGATGCAGCGCACGTTTTTTAAAATTCATGATCCCTTGAGAATAACCACGACATGTTTGCCACAGGAAAGTAAGTGTGTGTGTGTGTGTGTGTGTGTGTGCGTGTGGTGTACAGTAGGGCAGCGGGCCCAGTCTTCCTTGTTTAACACCCACCCCCCATATTTGGCTGGGGCTGAGCTGTGAAACATGTCTGGAATAGCTGGACAGAGACAGACACAGAGACAGAGACGGAGAGACAGAGAACAGCAGAGACGACCAGACTTGCAAAGACTTAAAGAGTTAAAAGCAAGTGTTTTTTTGTTTTTCGGGTTTTTTTTGTATATGCTGAAGATTGAATGAAGGAGAACAGAAAGAAAAAGAGATTAATGAAGTAAAATCAAGGGGAGACGGAGAGCAGCTTTACAGGATTTGCTGGTGAGTAGAACTGTCAGGCCTTGGGATTACTACTCACAGATTTCTTTACAAATTAGAAACCACCGTCGAGCTCCTGCCTACAACGCACAGCAAGTTCAAACATTTTAAAATCATGCTCAAAACATCGCAAAATTTGTGTTGCTTCTGCAGCAGACAAATCTTTTCTTGGCAAAATTAGGCAGTTTTTGCCCTCGAGCACGCCATCTCCTCACTCTTTCAGCCAGACAAAATGACAAGAATCCAACTTTTTGTCCATTTGGTCTGCAGACATGAGAGTCTATTTGTCTGTTTATTGCGTTTCCATGTCAACGTCATTGCATCCTGCGTGTTTGGCACCTATGTGGCATAAAATGAGTCATGGAGCGAGCAATTTGTGTGTGGAACATTTTATGAGCGGGCTGCAATTTGGGTACACCAAAACTATTAGGGACCTTTGGTTGGTAACTTCATGTGAGCTCCAGAGAGCTTGAACTGGGATACGATGCATGGAGGACTTGTTTTGCAAACTATCTTGGAGACAGTGTTTGAAAAGTTGCAACTTTTAGTTCGCTTGTGTGTTGGTATTCATGTATTTTACGTTTTCACGTGTGTTTTTTGTGGGTACTGCAAGGCAAATTACGGTAGTGAAGGGAACAAAAGTGGCCTCTTCTGGAACAAATGAGTCGATATCATGAAGTTAAGTCCATGTCTGTCACTATATTTACCCTGCAGATAAGCTTTACAGCATTTAAATGTGTATCGTGTCTTTTTTTTTTTAAGTCAAATAACATTGTAGCTGATTTCAAGTTCAGTATTGCGGCTTCTGGGCGTCCTGCCATCGCTGCTGCAAAGACATGTTTATAGCTTATACATAAAACCTTATACAGTAGTGTCTGAAGGAAAGCTTCACACACTAAAAGTTCATTTCTTCTGAAGCATAGAGCCGGAGTCTGCAGAAATGGAGAGCAGTCAGGTATCTTAAAAGCACCCTGTGTGTGTCTTGCATGAGCTCATAATGCTTCTAGTTAGACCTCTTGCTGACAGCGCGGTGAGCAGCAGCAGCAGGTTCAAATCCCAGCCCTGGACTCCCTGCTGAGCCAGTACTCATCTGTTAATGCCCCCTTTCTCCTACTGTCTCTGTAGATGTCTCCAAATGCCTTTCTCTCTGTCTGTCTTTCAGTCTCTTCGCTCTCCTGCTCTCCCTTTTTCTTTTTCTAGCTGCATGTTATTGCTTTAAGTTAACTCAGCCTCATTTGTTGACATACAGTACAGCTGCTTTCAAAACTCAACATGACATTTGAGCTGAATGTGCTGTCAATGCAGATCTTTAAATCGAATGCGTACAATTGTTCCTGTACTTCTTTTGCACTAAGATTGAAGAACAGAGGGAGAGTTCAACATGACACCTCAGAGCTCTCAAAGAAACAGAAGACAGGCCAACATCTAGGTAAACAGCAGGCAGATGCACTTTTATGACAGCTACTAATCCTCATGGGTGAAAGACAGATGGATGGACAGATGCAGAGAAAACCAACCCGCCAGGCAGGCCAGCGAATTACCGTGACGTGATCCTGTTGGTCCTCTGTTTACATCTGAGGGAATGTTATGACACGCTGGCAGTATAATTTTATTCTTGTTCATATGCAGAGATGCTAACTTGACCCCTCTGGCTTTGAGCTCAAGTCGCAGGGTGTCTTTAACCTTTTTACAGTGATAGAACATTTGAACATGGATGAGCTTTTCCTCATCAATAATAATTTGAGTTTGTTGTCACAAATATATCGCATACTTCTTGTTCTCCTGTCATCTGCACAGGGGTCACTGTACTTCTAACGTCATTAATCATTATTAACCAACCAAAAACCCCTAAAACTCAAAATCCAGACCTGACAGTTCACCTCTTGCAAAGAGGAGAGAGCCGACATGAATCAGATTGAGAGTGTAGCTGGTTATCAGTCAGAGATACAGACAGACAGACGAATAGCTCTTTATGACAGTCAGTCGGATGACAGACAGGCGGATGGATGACATCATCCTGAAAGCAATCTTGGAGACAGACACTGATACAGTCACGTCACGTTACCTCAAAGTGTGACAGCTGGACACTGGGTGATGGATGGACTGAGAGGCAGACACGGCAAATATAAAACCGCGACAGTTTTCCTTGTGTCAGTCACTGATACACCAACCATGACACCTTTTTCACTGATGGACTGTCACACCATCCCTTATGAGGACGTTTCTGCATCTCGTGCATGCTCTCCTGCAAAAAATGTCCAACCTGAGTCGCGTGTGCCCTGAAACGAGTGAGCGAAAGGCAGATCTCGACCTTTAAATCAGTTCTTTCACTCCTTCAAAATGTACACAAAAAGAAATTGAGTTGCGCTGGAAAGATTTCCAGACCAAGCACCAGAATGAATGGCTTCAATGAGAGTATTTTTGCAGTGCCTCACACAATATCACAGGTCTGTAAGACAAGTCAGTCAGTTGCCAGTCAAACCCTGTCACACACTGCTGGCATTCAGACTGGCCGTCGTCACGGCGAAGGCATTGGCGGTGAATGTCACATCCTGCTGTGAGATACCCGGTGGCTCGCTGACAGCACCATGCCTGCTGCTGTGTGTCAGTGTGTATACTTGTACATGTAAGAGTCACCAGCGGAGTGAAATGTTGTGCCGCATGATGAAAGGGGGAGTTTAGACCTTCAAAATACAAAGCTACGGCGCATTGCTTTGGTCACACTGGCAGTGAGTGGTTTAGCTGGACTTGTTTGCACGGCACTTTTACTTGTTGTGAGTTGACCTCATTCCTCTCTCCTCTGTCACTTCTCCATTGTTCTGCCGGCAACAAATAATGGAATTTGAATTTCATGAGCGCTTTAGGTTACTAAGATGGGTGCTTCTGCATTTTCACAACTATCAAGCGTCACCAATTGTTGGCAAGAAAAAAAAAACAAAAATAAAAATGAACTTTAGCAAGGTTTGGGCCTGTCTTTAACGATCTTTGGAGAACAAATGTTTCTTGTCATTTTTATCATCCTGGCTCTTTTTTATGCAGGGTGCTTTTTCCAACCTCCCAGTTTTAATGCTCTCCACACCCAGTTTCCTCCTGCCCCGCAGACCTTCTCCCGAGAGACCTTTCTAGCACAGGTCAACCCTCTCACTCTAAATAGCTCTTACTGTAGATGTGTGTGCATGTATGCACTACACATATGTGAAATCATACACCATATCCAATAAACTCACTTCTCATCCACTTCCCACTGAAGTGGCCCTCCATGGGACTGTTTAGTTTTGTGTTTGAACATTAGGTGTGTTTCTAAATTTATATGTATCTTTAATTTGTAAAAATGGGTTTGACCCTTTTTATAAGGTCATTGTGGCCCCTATAAGAGTGTCAAGCCCATCTTTGAGTTTCCACCACCCCTGGAAACTTCTAAAAGAAGCTGGTAAGAGAATCGAAAGAAAGTCCACCAAAATTGACAAAAAAAATTGACTTGTACTGGCCAATAAGTATGAGGTTACTATAAAAATTGCGTCACCTGCATAAAGATTATATTTAAAATGCTTTACAGATGGAAAATATTAATATGCAGTTCGAGCAAAACAAATTCCCACATTCAGCCCGACACACAGTTTTACACACCAAGCACTCTGGGAGTCATTTATGAAGTACGTGTGCATGAAACACATTCAGCTACAGCGTCCCATATGTTCTCACTGCTTTGAAGGTGTGTTATACATATTGCCTCAGTCACCCTGTGTCTGTTCACCTCTTATGTACTAACTATGTATATAATCCACAACCCTGCTGGTGCATTTGATACAGCAATAACAGTAGCTGTAGCACATTGTCTATTTATAATAAACCATTGGCCGCAGGTGTTTAAATGGCTTTTTAATGGCCTCCAAGGCTGCGATGTGGCAATGAAACACTCAAGCGAACACTTAAGAGGATACAGCCAAGAGGCAGGAGCTGCTTGTGTGTGTGTGTGTGTGTGTGTGTGTGTGTGTGTGTGTGTGTGTGTGTGTGTGTGTGTGTGTGTGTGTGTGTGTGTGTGTGTGGGTGGGTGTGTGTGTATGTGTGTGTGTGTGTGTGCGCGCAGTGCTGTATTAGCAATGCCTCTGGCACTTCCACAAGAGAGGAAGGCACCTGTCACATGAAAGAATACTGAGAATGGACAGGTGTGTGTCTGTCTGTGTGTGTGTGTGTGTGAGTGAGAGAGAGAGAGACGGGGACTAATATCAGTCCTGAATTAAATTTAATGAGCATTTTGTTTTAACTGTAAGTTTCAAAAACATTTTTATTTCTGTCCAAATGAGTTGGATTTGACCGAATATGTAAATGAGTCATGGTAAATGTGGCTTCGTCTGAAACAGAGAGAATGGCACGTTACACTCGTTTACTGCAGTCGGAAACAAGTTGTTAGCTATTCGTGTTAGCCAAACCTCTGTGACTGAACCGATCTAATTTAAGGGCTGCTGCAGCTATTTGTTGACACCAGAAGAAAGCTATTTGTTCTGTTCAGATGAAGAGCTGCTTGTTTGTGCCATTCAGAATCACGGTCACTGGATTTAATGCCAGACTAGGCGGTGCAGTTGGTGGCGTGGGGTAATTAAGTCGTTCTGGTATGTCGTAATGCTTGGACCGTACTTGGATCACTGTGTTCGTATTTCAGGGCAAAGTCGAATGTAGGACATGTCTCATCTTATTCCTCACCAATATGACCCTTCTACATATAAAATAATCTTACTGTTAATTCAGCCTTCCACTTCATCTTGAGAAGCACTGGGTTTAAACAGCACTGTAAATTATTTAGCTCCTGGAGTAAAAAAAAAAACAGTGAATGCTAAAAAGACCAATAACTGTGGTTTTGCATGTTTTAGGTTATAAAACCCAATTTCTGCTAAATTAAATTTACTGCTGATTTTTTTGAAAGCTATTACTTGTTGGACCAATTTCCTCGTTCCCGGCAGCAATTACACGATTATACTATAATAGCCTTATAATATTGCAGTATGACTAAGACTGTTTTGATGATGGTTGTCCAGGACTTGAAAGTCTGCTGCTGAACAATCCAAGGTTTGCAGGGTACACATGTTTGCATTGTACTGTCCTTGGCATAGCTCACAGTTGGTTTTTGGTATTCACAGCTGCATCAGCATTCAGCAATAACGTAAAATAAATTTAGTTCCCCTCATTTGCTGTTATGGACCTTTTCATCACATCACGCAGTCTTCCTCAGCAGATGCAATTAATCCAGTTGTCATGGAAATGGAGATGTTCAAATTTCCAGTTTTTATGAGCACTTTAAGGAGCTATGGACCAAGCTGGCTTAAGAGCTGCCTTATTTTAGGAAGATCATGTCATGTGATGTACAATATGGTGTTACATGATGTGCAATCATGAATGTAAGACAGAAGCACAGATAGTAAAGTAAGTACAGGCTATTTATTAAATATTTTTATTACAGTGTGTCAAATAAAATTAGCCCTTGACACCTGAAGCATCATGTTTGGTTAGTTTTTATTGCCTTCAACATTTCAGCACTCATCTCTGCAATGCTTCACATGCAAGATTAACAGAAATAGCTCAAGGGCAGTTCAGCAGGTCAGGTTTTTTACAGACAAGCTGCTCATCCCTTGGTCATCTGAGTTGAAGGGCGCACTCTTTTAACACTCACAACCTGCTACCACCTTATATGTACAAAATGTATGTCTATATGTAGTTATAAAGATGCGTACAAGCGCATGTTTCTCCCAGCTTTTGCACATGCCATAAGTCTGGGGCAAATGTTAAGGTTGTGACCTCACAGTGCCAGTTCAGTAAATTCCTGTCATGCTCAACGTTGTTTAGCACTTCCGTTCTTTGCTAAATCAAGAAGATTACACCAAACTCAGGCCCCTTCTCCTCCGCGGGTCAGCGAGAAAATAACGAGGAAGGTGTGAAAGGAGATGAGACTCACTCCAGAAACATTCACACTCGACCTGTGAGTCAGTCACTCATGCAGTGCTTCTGTCTCCACTTTATCCTGTCGGCATACATTTACCAAAGCCCTGAAAAATGTTTTCACATGCAGGGAGAGAGCGATTAAAAGAGCAAACACTTTCAGGACGCTTTAATACAAAGAAAATTGTTTGCAACAATTTCGTTTGTCATTAAATAGACATACCAAATTGTTTATTGGATTTGGATTTTTGGATTTGGAAGATCAGCTTAAGTTGGTATTTGTGCATCTGTTACTGTAGGTTGGTGATTCAGTGGAAACTTTTTACGCAAAATCCCCAACAACGGGCACCAAGTTGAGAAACAGAATCAAAAATAAATCAAAATGTTTCCTAGGAGTGCAATTATAATTATCATACCGCAGCAGCTTTTTGGGACTCTTACACAAAAAACGTTGCTTTGTGTTGCGTTTCGGTTGTCTCTCGCTTTCTTTCCGCAATGAGCCATGACATGTCAAATAACAGTGTCTTCTCCCCTGATTTAACCTCGGGATGGGGTTAACCAGCAGCTGGAAAAAGTGTCACCCTGGCAAACTTGAGTCATTTTTGCCATAGAGCGCTAAAAGATGGCCTTTTATGAACTAGAACAAGGGCATTCCCTATTTTGTTAAAGGTCAGCGCGAAAGAGAATGTGACAAAGACAGATGGAGCTCAGCTGGTGGGAAACCTAAACCACTTTTCTCTGAAAAGTCGAGAAATATTGCGGATTATCTACATCTAAGGCGTTAAAAAGATAATAAAATCCAGATATTAAGGATTTGTGCCATGCAGCGAAAGCTTTTTCTGCAAAAAGGTTGAGATGCAGATGCTAAGGGGAAGGGGAAGGGGAGGGTGACCCTGAGTGAGGGGATCCCCTCTGATGACATCACCAGGCAGGGGTGCCGTAGTCACGGGCAGACAGATGGCGTGGGAGTTGTAGTTTATTTGAGACGACGTCGCTTCACAGGCATCTGGGAGGTGGTGGCGGCGGCGGTAGAGTCCCTCCCCCGCTGCCGGGAACAGCCGTGGATCATCCCAGAGTGCCAGCTCACCCCTTTCGGCAGCTTCAGTGGTCCGGCCCCGCCTCGCTCCAGCAGAGCACATGTTGGGTGATGAGAGAACTTGAATCAGAGAGGACGGAGAGAAGAAGCACGGAGGCAGAGCGTTCAGCCGCTGAGAAGCTACTGAAGGACTCTTAATGTATAGACTGAACTGTGGACAACACAGCTTTTTGATTTCAATCTAACTTGCTGAAGAAGAGGAAATATTTGATCCTTTCTTGACTGTTTTGGGAGAAATTACGTAAAAACTCAGAGGGTTGACCGACGGTGACGGTAAGGAGGATGTTTCCACTGAGTTTTATATGATGGTGCACAGATGTGATTTGAAGTATTTCAGAAATAGAATAGAATGGGAGTCAATTACAGTAGTATAAGATATCCAGATATCCAGCATTTGGAACATGAATTGCAAGTACGAGAGCTTCTTTGCAACATATTTTGTCTTTTCTCTCAAAATTTGGTCAGGGTTAGGGTTAAAGTCTAATTCAGCACATATTAAACCGAGCTCCAAACGAAACCTCGCCATTTACTTAATCCCCGTGTCATCATTGAAAACAACCACAGGAACAAACTGTGTTTACAACTTCCTCGCCTACCCACTCGTCCTCATTGCTCCTGTGGCTGTGAGCTGTTGTTGACATGGGTTTTGAAATAGCTGCGGTCCGAGTGATCCACCATCTGTCCCCAGGGGTCGCTCAATTTGGAACATCCCACATATGAGCCAGCCACAGTCGTGTATATGTCGTGTCTCACTTTGCAAATGTATACTGGATACGGGAAGCCAGTGTTGATGTATTATTTTCTTCTTGTAAGCATAAGTGTTACCACGGAATGAGCTGTTGCATGTGTGATTGTTGCATTTCATGGACGCAAGTATAGTGTTTTACAGTTTGAAATCGTGCCCTGGCCTATAATTGCAGTACTGTACCTGACCTGTGTTTGTGACTTTTTCTTTTTTTAGCATTTTAACTTTTTAGATATTTTTTACACCATGCTTGCACCACAAATTTTCAAAAAGGATATGTGTCCTTAGCTGGCCTATGTGTGTCCAAGAAATGTCAAATGAGTTTTTAGACACTTCTAATACAATAAACACCTGGTGAATTTTTTCCTCAGGCCAAATGTTTTTAATTGCTGTTGCCAGGAAGGAGCAATAACTGTCCAAAAGTTTTATACTTTCCCTTTGGACTTCAAAATGAGGCTTTTTAGAGGCTATCCGGTGATACTTTGGAAGTTTACAGACTGTTTTGAACGTTGTCATAGGTAAAGCTTCTCTACAATCCTTCTTTTGAAACATACCCAAGCCAAAAGAATTTGGTTCAGTTTCTCAGTTGAGGTGAAATACCCTGCCCCATTTGCAACAAACTGAAAAACACTGAAAAACTGATCATAAAAATGCTTCCATGCCATACATATTCATATATACATCTTACACGTTAGGAGTGTAGTGGAATCGTTGATTGTGCAACATGTAGGCAATCTGTCTGACTTTGCCGGCATGATTCAGCAGCCAGAAATCAACTTGAGCTCGTCCTCTCTCAGTCCAGCCTCTGGCCTCTCAAACTGACACTGCTGCTCTTCTCTTTGGCTCACACAGACCAGCTGTTTCAGTGTGTTGGACAGGTTCAGTTGTTTCACGTCAGACCATGTGGGCCCACACTGACGCAACGTGACAGGGGCTTTAGCCCTGCAAATTGGCTATTAATAGAGCAGGAAGGGGCTGTGTTGCTGGTGGCTGGGCTACATGCTGAACCTCAGGGTAAAAAAGGATGGGTGCAGAGGGGGGTCACTGTGCTTGTGGTGTGAGTGTCCCGTGCAAATGTTACTTGATGATTGGAGCCAATGAAACCAGTTTGTGTGTGAAAACAAGGTAATTTAAATTTCACTTCAAGCGGGATTTGTACTCCACATTTTAAATCTATGTCTCTTTGCATCTCTTACAGATGTTGTTCACACTCAAGGACCACTTGATGGAAGTCTGTATGCCCGGGTCCGCAAGAAAGACTCCCTGGAGGGAGTTGTCACCATCAATGGCCTCCCAGTCCATCAAAACCCATTGACCAATACAGAGAATGCGTTACAACACCCCAACCATCCCCTCCAAACCACTGACCAGACCCTTCCTGTGACAGGCCACGCCTCCCTCCCTGCTGTCGACCACACCCTCTCCGTGAGCAGCGACTCAGGCAACTCTACCGCATCCATCAAGACTGATCGTACTGATGAGCACAGCCAATCCTTGCAGAGCGCCGTGAACCACAACAACGCAACAGCGACCCACCCGCCCCTCAGCCCACAGGAGAAAAGGGAGCTCGACCAGCTTCTGAGCGGCCTCGAGGCACCAACTCTTCAACGACAAGCCTACCTGTCCACGTCCACCAGTCCAGGAGGAGGTGTCCTACACCTGGTCCCAGCACAGGTGCATGTTAACGGCGGCCACACGAGGGTGGTGGGCGCCCCTTCAACAGAGGAGCGTGAGACCGATATTCTAGACGACGAGCTGCCCAATAGCCAAGAGGGCAACAGCGTGGACAGCTTGGGCACGCTGTCATCCCCAGAGGGCCAGGCAACACCAGCTGACCTCTACTACCAATCACAGACACCCATCAGCAGGCAGAACGACGGGCCGTACCTTGAGAGAGGTGTTCTTGGAGAAAAGTTAATCGAGATGCCTGTGCACGGAGTACGAACTCCCACGGTGATGCAAGAGAGGTCTGTGGACTCTGCATCACCACAGGGGGGATACAACAACTACCAGAATGGAGGAGGGATGTACCGTTCACAGTCTTTTGGGAATCCACCAGCCAGCAGCCCTGAGACTAACCCTAAACTGATGCCCAGGGCTCCAGAGAGGAGCACCAGTAGCCGGGAGGCTGTCCAAAGAGGTCTCAATGCCTGGCACCAGTATAGCCTCCCAGATGATCCTTTTGGCCCACCTCTTCAGTCAACCCATAGCTTGCCCCACTTCCCCACCTCAGCCTCGCAGCGGGACATTGAGCAGTCCATCGAGGCGCTCAACATGCTCATGCTTGACTTGGACCCGATCAACTCCCACATGTCCAAGTCCCACAGTGCACCTCCTGGGGAGAACAGCGTCAATTCTTCCCAGGCGCCCTTCTCCCAGACCCTTGCAAGACCCTCATACCAAGCAGACTCTGCCATCCACGGTTACAATAACTCCGGGTCTGTCAACAACTCCTTTCATCAGCCCACGCGGTCGGCTGGCAGAGTCTCAACATTGCCCAATCAAAGCCCCGTTATGGAGTCGCCGTTGTATTCTCCCCAGAGGTCCAACGCTGGCTACCAACACCAAAACACCACCCCGACACACACCCCAGAGCCACACCTCCACACACGTCATGCAGCCCACCACTACCCCGCCGATCCCTCCTCTAATTTCATCCAGCAGGTGCCAGTGAAGCCTGTGAACTCGTACCCAGGCGGTGGGGTTTCCCACTCCCCAGACCTGCAGGGTTCGTCTCCTTATCCAGGCTACAGTGCCTCTTCCTCTCCTCTCCCTGCACTAACCCCCCAGCCCAAGGATACATCTTCTTCATCCTTGCCCAGAGATCAAGATGTAGAGGAGGAGACGCTAAACTTAGAGGGCCTGGTGGCTCACCGCATCGCCGGTAAGGCTTGGAGTTATTGTCTGAAAGAAATGAATGAACGACTGAGTGAATGAGGGTGGGAAAGAGTCAGTGACTGAAAAACCTGAGTGGGTCAGGGGGAAAACTGCTCTTTACTTCATCATTTCATATAATTTCAACAATGAAACACAGTTTTATTCTCGAACAGGTGATGCACTGAAGATGTGCTTTAGAGGTTCAGTGTTTAAACTTTATAACAGATTTATGTCAACAAAAACATGTGCATATTAGAGACATACTGTACATTGGTGTGCACTTATAAAGGAACTTTGTCAGCAGCAAATGCAGACACAGTGTTCACTTTGGTTAATCTCATACATTTAACAGGTTTTAGGCCAGGTTCATTTTCCTGCCATTGTGAACAATAAAAGCCAGGAGGGAGGGAAGGCCATGTATGAGCATCCACAATGCTGACAAGGCTAACTGGATTGGATACTGGACTGTTTTTAGAGTTCATTTATTGTTTCAACGGCACATGAGCAGTGCAGCCTTCAGCAGTTTCTGTTACAGATTCATCATGGGGTGCCGCACCAGAGGAATGACCTGTAGTCATAAAATTAGCCCTGCAGCTGAAATAAAGCAGAGCTGGCGAGAGAGGAGAAGGGATGAGATTAAGAATAGCCAAGCGTTCAGAGGCTCCAGCTTCCAGGCATTGTCTGCATTCATATTTACCTTTTTGTGAATCCATGTGGCAGCTCCCAGGCGCCCCCCAGTGGAACAAAGTTGTAAATTCCTTCATTTTTAAACATTATGTAATCATCAGCCCTATAATATAAAAGCCATTTCACCTTGCAGCTGTAGACCCTAATTAGACTATGATCAAGATTCATCTCATTTGACAGATTTTCTCTTCACTTTCATTCGATCCATTTCTGTTCTGATTTGTCTTCTCCTTTTCTGTTCAATCCATCTCCCTGCTGTATGGACAACCCCTCCCATTATTGCTTCTTCCTCTGCACACCTCTCACCTTCCTCCTCCACCTCTCTCCTCCACCTCCTGCCCTCCATCCACCACCCTGACCTCCCTCCCCGGGAACAGAGTACAACGCTCGTATTCGCGGCATCAGTGAAAGCATGACTCCGCAACAATCTGACCGCCACCGCTCCTATTCCTTCTCTGGTTTGTCCACTTTCCCTCGCTTTTATTTTCTGACTTTGTTTCATTTTTTCCTGCATTTATAGAAGCTTACACTGCTTCCCGACCATTTTTCAAAATCTCTTATGATTACTTTCTTCATGACTTCTCATCAATTCCAGTTTCTGCTCTATTTATCATTTTCCACTGCTTTTTTATTCCCTCGACTTCACTACAACTCTTTCTCTCTCTCTCTCTCTGTCTGGCTGCCTTTCTTGAAGAAGACAGGTTAACTGTGTTCTCATTTCCGGGTTTAGATTTCAAAAGTGGAGAATAAACTGACACACCATGATGAAAAGGCTCATAAGGCAGCTGAGATTCTGTAGGAAAACAGTTTGTTTTTACTTTTCAGTTTCTTCCAAGCATATTTGCTGCATCTCAAATTAAAAGTGCAAGTTGCTTTTCCACTTTTGACGATTTACCTTCTCAAATAAATGCTAAATGTTTCCATGGTGTTGCACAAGCGACATAAAAAGCAGTTTATAAAATACACCCAGTGAGTTGACACTTCCGGCTGGTGAACATTTTGGCGTGCTTCAGGGGTTCGCTCCAGAGGAATGACCCCAGAAGTGACGCAGGAGACCGGCCGGCGTCGGACCACCAGCGAAGGGCAGTACCAGAGCAGCCATAACAATCCACCGACAGTGGACTCACCGGACTTCGCCCACAATCTGGCCCTCAACCCAGGAGGAAGACCCAGAGAGGTCAGCATTCAGTTTTAATGGCATGAAACCAGATTAAACCAAGTGCAGATTATTTTGATCGTGTGTATTGTTTCTCTCTCTCTTTGGTTTGTTTTGATGTCTGAATGGTGTATCTGTGTGTGTACCTGCCCCCTCTTCATCTCTTCCAGGGCACCATGCACAGCTACCGGGAGGCGTTTGAGGACGACGACGCAGACGGGTTCGCCAACAGTCCCACCCTCGTAGGCGGTGGTGAGAATTCCCCCCAGACCCCCAGCTTCCCTGTGTCGCCACAGACTCCTTACTTCAACATGTGTAGGTTCACCCTGTCTGCAGCCTGGGGGTGCTCTGCAATCTACTGAACACTGATTCTCCAGCTGAATGACTGCCTTTTTCTGATTCAATTGTGAAAAAAATGGGTGAGAAAACCCCACAATGAATGACGTAATGAGAAACGCAACAGACAAGAAAAATTATTTATTTTATTTTATTCATTCAGTTTCTTTTTATTCAGTCATAATTTAGTTGTACAATCACAACAAAACTCTACTCCACAAAATAAAATGAACAAACCGCTAAAAACGAAGCAAACTACTTCATTTGAACAGCTAAAATTAAGTTTTACTAAAGCAGATGAACTAATAAACCAAAAAATATGAACAACAGTACCTCAAATAAAATTGACAAGCTCAGTAGCAAATAAAATGGAGTTTCTTCTCACAGTCATAGGCCACCCAGTCTTTCACACGTACAGCCACGTTGCTTCCTCCAACATTCTGCCCATTCGGTGCTACACTATTCAGCCCATAATTTTTGGCGCGATCAAAGTAGACCACCCCTGCCTCCGCTGTAGCATCCGTGACCAGTGCAGAGTTTGTACTGTTGCTTCTCTGCGTCCCTCCCGTCACCTGCAGGGCCGCACACTCCATCTTGACTTCAGGACACCCGGGCTTGCCCTCTTGACCCCAGGCCTTGTGACTGACCGGCTGCCCGTCCACCCACAGCCAGTATCCAGAGAAGAAATGCAAGCCGACCCAGACGTGATCCGTGGTGTCATTTTTGCGTAGCTCTTTCTTGATCAGCATCATCTCTGTCTGTGACACCACACTGGCCAGGTCGCGGTGGTGCTCCCTGCAGTACTCCAGAGCTTCCGCCCAAGTCTTTCTCTCCCTCACCACCACCACGCTGTAGCAGAAGAAGGGTTGCTTATACATATTTCTTGCATCGTGCCATGTGTTGTTATGAAACAGGCCATAGTTTTCACCATTCCGGTTGTTGGGCTGACCCTCTGCCCAGAAAAATGTGGACACCTCTCCACCTCCTGACCACGTCCATTTCTCTCTGTCTGTGGAATCCCTCTCCAGTCCGATCCAGAAGTAGTCGTCGTCGCCGGCAAGATGCTTAAGTTGCTTCATGTCACGTGTATTACTGACAGGAGCCAGGTCTGTGTAAAACAGCCGGCAGTACATCTGAGCATTGTGCCATCGCTCATTCCTCCTGATGCGAACGTACTTGCCAAAAGTTACAGACAAGCTCAGCAGGAGCAGGGTGCAGGCGAAGGTTTGATGCATCGCTGTCTTGTGTCAAAGATTCGTGCAGCACTCTGAGGTTTTAAGATGTCTGCACTGCAGTTTGCGATGCTTTGCATAGGGTGGACCTTCACTGAACCGTTCTGCGTTCAGGGGGAAATGAAAACACACAGCAGCTCACTTCTGCTGTGTGCCAGACCACAGGATCTGAACATTTTCAGCCTGTGAGTTGCTGCAACAAAAAGTGGAGAAATCAGTTCATCAGTCAACAGAACATTGACAAGCAGGAATTTTGCTAATCAATTAATAGTTTAAGTCTTTTGTTTTTTTTTTTATTTGAAGACATCGTTTAAGGCTCTGGGAAATTCTGATCATATTTTTTTGACATTTTGTTGGCTAAAGAATTCATCAATTAATGGTGAAAATAATCAGCAGATTAATCAATCAAATAATTGTTAGTTGCAGCCCTATTTCAGAGCTATATGAGAGTTAGGCAGATAGATTACTTAACTCGTGGTTACCACACCAATATTCCCTCACTTTTGATCCAAGTCTTCAGAAAGTTTTGGAAACATACACATACAGAAGTGAAGGCCACATCACAAGCAAATTTTGCATTTGCTTCAGGCAAAACAGGCAAAATGTTGCATGACAGCAGAGAGCAGGTGTGTGCAAATCACGCTTCTGAATAACAATTGGAAATCATCTGTCGCCTTGTCATGTTTTACCTTGGAAAGCAAATAGAAACAGGAAAAATGCGATGAAGAGTGTTCTGTTTGGCTTTGATTGCATTGTGTGTGGAGGCTGTGAACACATTTACACGCACTGTAATTGTCACTATCGTAACTGTGCTTAATTGAAGTTTTTGAACCTCTACTTCTCCGTCTTTTAGTTATTCCCTTCATCTACTTCTCTCGTTTCTTCATCTAGTTCTTCTTCTCTTTATCTTCATGTGCACAGATAATAAGATTTACAGAAATATGGACTATAGATTGTAGGTTAATGATGGGCGTGCAGTTGGTGTCCAACAAGAAATCATTATAATTCGTTCGTCACTGCAGTACATTGTGGATGCAACCAGCCACTATTCAGCATAAGATGTGCGATTCTTTTTTACATCTTGTCTTTATTTTTGACGTTCTGAAACGAATGAAAAGTGAAAGGAGAAGCCACACACCCCGAATCAAATATGTTACTCATTGGACCGAACTCATTTCGATCAGACATCCAGCACTGACCCCCCCTTGTCCAGCAGGCTTGTTTGACAGGTTGTTTTGACTGTGAGGAAACACACAGCTGTTGCAGTAAGAATCTGTTCTGTGGCACATGTTTCTACCCCCATCGCCCCTCTCCATGCCACCCTGAGAGAGCACTGGGCCTGAATCCCTGTCATGCTAATGATCTGGATTCTTTTGTCAGTGGAGGATCAATGAAGCTGAAGAGTTCATTTCCAAAATGCTGGATGTCCTTTACCTGGAATTAAATCAACCAGTTTCTCAAATATAAAGGATTCGATCATGGAGATAATTAGCTGATTTCACTGTTACTTTGGCAGCAATGACTGAGAAAAATGCACCAGTGTGTTTGGATTCATGTCTGACGTCAATGAAAAGAAGAGAGAAAGTGACAAACAATGGCGTCTCATTTTGGAAATAACTCTGACCTTCGTGCGTCTCTTCCACCTCGCATGGCGACATTAACAAGACCCCCATCGTCAGCGTTTATCCACTCTTGTTGACTCACCCGGCCACAATCTAACCAGGACCTGATCATTGTTTGGGTACCAGCATGCAGTCAATCTTCAAGCATTTCCATGGCTACATACTTGTGTTGTGGATGGATGCTCATTGGCTCATTTTCATCGACTTAATTTAGTTTTGGGTCAAATTCCAGTTTAGTTTGTCAAGCAAACTGCTTAGTACCACAAATAAGAATCTGAAAAAAATACAGGATTTTGGATTTATTATGTGATACTGATACATGACATTTACCAATCAAATAAATAGTCTGTATTTTTACTATATTTTCTCTTTTATCAAGCACATTTTTGCTTATATATTTGTACAAATGTTTATGTAGATACATGCTAATAAAATCATTTTTGTGCAGTAAATGAGAGAAAGTATGCTTACCTCACTGTTCCACTTGGAAAATCTTCAATCATGTCAATGCCTAGAAACTTGGATTGTGCAACAAAGCACACCTCAAACACGCAAATCAACCATCTAGTATATTTCCATGTAACATTGTATTGATGCTAAGATTTGTGTCTTTTCATGCCTCATGTTTTCCATCTTTGCATGGCTTGTATGTTCACTTCTCATCTCACAGTCATCATTGTTGTGCCTGTTTAGTTGTAACATTCCTTTACATCCCTCTTTCTCTCTCTGTCTCCATGCAGCTCGCTCTCCTCCAGGTTTGGCCAAGACTCCTCTGTCAGCGCTGGGACTCAAGCCTCATCAGCAGGGCGGATCAGGTCAGTTTAAACAAGTCAAATACAATTCTCATTTTAATGGAGATGTACACTCTCATCCAATCCAACCCTGTTTCAACTTGTTCTTGCTTGCTCTTAATTTAATCCTAAAGTTACCAAAGATACCAAAATATTCTACATGAACAAAATCATGCAGCATATTTCATACTGTCAGACAGACCGGAATTGAATTATTCTAAAGGCTCATCCTGAAGAGGAGGAAAAGGGAGTAAAATACACTGAGGCTTTGTGCAGGAGTCTTTGCATCATGTCATCTGCAGCAGAAACTGGCTCCAGCACTGTGATTGTTAGTATCTGCTGCCCTCTGCTGCTCAAAACTGCTATTACACCTTAAAATGCTTCCACTTGAACACAAACTCACACACTCCAGTTCTTGCTTTGCACTCAAGTTTGTCCTCCTTCTCTCCTCTTCTTCTTCTCTTGCTTTCTGTCTTTTCCTGCTGTCAGACTCTAATGATGGAGAGCAAGGTAAGGGCATATCTGTGGCAACACCTCCTGACCTCCACGCTTTTCTTTTTTTCATCTTATTTGTTTTCAATGCAACCAAATGTTTTCTGTTTCATTTCTGCATCCCAGCTTCCCACAGAATGTTTGATGTATTAAGATTTTCCTATTTCTGTCCAACCTCAACGTTTGTTTGGGCTCGACGCCTGATAACTGCATCCAATTTGAGTCTGGAGAAAAAGTGCTGACACTGACTGTGTGTGTGTGTGTGTGTGTGTGTTGTCTGTGTGTTTTAATGCTTTGTGATCCACAGATAATTGCAGTTTTGGGGACTCCAGAGGACAACCGTTCAACGCTCCTCTCTCCTCCAGCAGTCCCATCCACAGTGCTGATGGGTGAGCAGTCGTGGAAGACAGAAATGATCGCATAAGCAACCAATAAACTAATCAATCGTCAAATCAAAGCAAAAAAACCCTAATAAGTCTGTTTCTGTTTTATTTTGTCTGTAGAAGGAGGATTGGTTCTTCAGATGTTGCCCCGCACAGCCCCACCCCCTCCTACCCTCACAGACCCACCTCCCCTGAGGGCTCCCAGGTCAACATCATGGGTGTCCACACGGTCCCCGGCAGTCCCAACACCCTCCACCGCACAGTGGCCACCAACACGCCGCCGAGCCCCGCCCTCCAGAGACGCCTGGGTCAAGCCAGCCCCTCACTGGCCAGACACCCGCCCCCAGTTGGTGGCAACAGAGACGGCGTCCCTTCCAGCCCTCTGATTGGTCGAAACCCTAAAACAGCAGCCGCCGGCGTGCCCCCCAGCCCTCTGATGGGGCGCCGCATGGCGGCGAGCGGCCACAGCACGCCTGACGAGCTGGGGGCTGCTTCTCGTCAGGGGAGCGCCCAACCGCCGTCCACGCCCACCTTCCCCGTCTCCCCACAGCTGCCGGAGAAGAGGCACATGAGCAGCGGAGACGCAGAGAGGACAGACAACAAGAACCTGACGCCTACACCAGCGAGCGGTGGCAGCACGCCAAACCTGTCCGGCACACACACACTCCCGGACGTCTCAAAGTCCATATACGGTGAGGCGCTGAAAGACGAGACGTTTTAGCTCACGGAAGGTTTGTGTCCTCCACAGTAATTATTTTCCTTGTCTCTGTGGTCCAAACAGACGGTTATCCAGACATTAAGATGAATGTCAAGTTTGTGCAGGACACCTCCAAGTACTGGTACAAGCCAGACATCTCCAGAGAGCAAGGTGAGCCTTTCCAACCCGAACCCTGCCTGTTCTTCGTCCCCTTTTCGTCCTCTCGTCCATTTTAATTTTAACCAGCGACTCTCCCGACCCTCTGCTCGCTTCCCTTCCTGCCTCCTCCCCTCTTCTTCACTCAGCCATCAACCTGCTGAAGGACAGGGAGCCCGGGGCGTTCATCATAAGGGACAGCCATTCCTTCCGCGGAGCCTACGGTCTGGCCATGAAGGTGGCCTGCCCACCCCCAACCATCCAACAGAACAAAAAAGGTGAAGAAACAAACTTTAGCAGCATAAAAACCGAACTTTTTCTGCTCCTCGTTGTTATATTTGCATTTCATTTATCAAAATGTTTTTTTTCCAGTTGGTGACATGACTAATGAGCTGGTGAGGCACTTCCTGATTGAGACGAGCGCCAAGGGCGTCCGTCTGAAGGGTTGTCCCAACGAGCCCTACTTCGGTGAGTTTGTCGCCGCGTTTGTCTCGTCGCTGTTGATGTCAAAGTGGTCCAGTTTAACGGAGGGATGTTTCGCGTTTGCAGGTTGTCTCTCTGCTCTCGTGTACCAACACGCGATGACTCCGCTGGCTCTGCCCTGCAAGCTGATGATCCCCACCAAAGGTCAGCTTCACCCTCATTGATTCTCAGCTCTTTGCAGACAGTGATGCACATCATACGGTGGAATCCAAAATATTTGTTAATACAAGCTCGAACTCACCAAACCAGGTGGTCTGATTGTTGTCCCACAGCTTTCCAGATTTACTTGTTCTTATCCTTTCTTGTCTCTTCTGTCATCACTCACAGACCCAAATGAAGAGGCGCTGGAACTTGCCACACCGACTGATCCGGTTGTTGAGCTTCTGAAGCAGGGAGCAGGTGAGCAAGAGGAACTTAAAATGAATCTTCACTGCAGTTGGAGAGGGTTTTTTTCACAGGTTTTCACTTTGTTGAGTCCCACAGTGTCAGTTTGCAAATGCAGCTTCCATCATCACCCCACAAAGCATCCATGAATATGACTTCCAACAACTTACAAAAGAACAATGAACTTTATGTGTAAAACAGAAGAACTGCATTTTTAAGCACATTCCATATGTTTCTATTTGAAAGCTTCCCCAAAATCAGCTAATTTGCTCACACGTTGTCATCCTTACCTTACAGTCCAGAAGGTTCCTGAGGACGCCCACGGTAAATACTGCGCTGCTCCGCTTCATTGTGCACTTTGACTGAATGTAAATGTGGTCATGCCTGCTCTCGCAGAACTTAGTTATTCCTCCATGTTCATCTGAGAGCAACTTTAACTGAAGCCTCCGGGACAAATAGTTCAAGTGCATGCACGACATGTCGAGAGTCGCGGCCAGTGGACTGTTGAAGGGTTCCTAAATGTGAAAGCTGCGTACTGTGCAGTGCATGAGAATCTTAACTACACAACATTTTTCACTGCAAGCCTCTCACTGCAACCTGCATGAAATTGCATTCACACAAACTTCTCCTGTGTCTGTTTTTATTTAACTGACTCTGTTTTGTTTGCTTCTAGCGTGCAATGTTCTGTACATCAACTCTGTGGACATGGAGTCCCTCACAGGGCCTCAGGCCATTGCCAAGGCAATCAGCCAGACTTTGGAGACCAACCCTCTGCCTGCTGCGACCACCGTCCACTTCAAAGTGTCGACGCAAGGCATCACGCTCACCGACAGTCAGAGGAAGTGAGTCCACACATGCAAAGAACAACACTTTCCCCTTGAGAAGTTCTCGTATATTTAATCAGGATTTAAACTCTTATTTAAACTCTTATCATGATGATAAAAACCTAAAATATATTATAGATATTAGAAAAAACTGCCCATCTATAATTGACTTTTGTGCAGGAAACCCAAAAGTTACATGGGGCTCAGTCTGTTTGGCTTTTTTGTAAAAACCTAACTGTGGCGACCCCAAGTGGTCATCTTGAAGAAGACACTGTGGCAGATTCTAAAACTGAGAGCAACAGACTGAGATTGTCTCAACAGAATGACAAAAAGAATAAAATTCTGCAAATTCGGCTTAAATAGATGCAGAACAGCACTAATAATCCCCCCTACACAAAAATAACTTCTTCATTTCTCTCGCTGCAGACTTTTCTTCAGGCGACACTACCCCATCAACACGGTAACCTACTGTGACACTGATCCCCAGGACAGAAAGTAAGAAGCTGTCTTGTCGCAGTATCAATAACAGAAAACTGCTTTTTGACAATAGATAATAAATGTTTTCTTTCCACAGATGGGGCAAAGAAGGAGGTGGCTCAGTGAAGTAAGTTTCGAGACTTGGATTTGTGCAGGAATGTGGGGACAAATAGGTTCACCATCCACATCTTCAAACACATCTGGTGTTTTGAGTGTTGCTGGAATATTAGCATCATGCTGAATACGAAGCGTGCTAACTGCCGGGTATTTTTCTCATTCCCAACAGGCTTTTTGGATTCGTCGCAAGGAAACAAGGAAGCACAACAGACAATGTCAGCCACCTGTTTGCTGAGCTGGACCCGGATCAGCCCGCCTCCGCCATCGCCAGCTTCGTCTCCAAAATGATGAAGCGGTGAAACCCCCCCAACGTCCGAATGGCAGTGGCCGTTTTGAAATCTCCCTTCGTCGTTGGTGTCTTTTTCACCAGGACTCGATGATGTCCTTTTTTCTGTTTCCTGTTGGTTTGTTTCCGTTTCCCTTCTCTCTTTTTTTCTCTCTGCCTCTGGTTTGTCTTGACCTTGGTCTTTTTTGGGAGAGTCTGTGTATGAAGGATTTGGTGTGGATCCAGAGTGGAGCTAGTGGATGTGTGGTGTGGAGCTGTGAACGTGACAAACACGGAGGCCATTGAAGGGAGAGAATTAACTCACGGGGGTAACCCGTGGTAGAAGAAAATGCTAGCTGAAGACTAAAGGAACAATGCTAAGTTCAGTCGGGGAACATGTAAGGACTCGTACGTTTCAGGGTTTTCTGTTGTCGTTTTTGTTGATTGATTTACCAAAGGTAGTTGCAACACAAGTGCAAGAATGACGTAGCTATTAAGCCATTATTATTTCCTCTTTTCAAAAGATGAAGTGTTGAAAAAAAAAGAAAAGAAATACGGTTTCTTCTTGAACTCGTCTTCAGGAAAAAAGTTGGCCTTGATGGCTTTTAGCAAAACAGTGTCTGAAGACCTTATGCATGTTAGCTTGATCTTTAAGCTTGGTTCTTCTACCTTCCACAAAAGTCATTGTGAAATCCTTAGAGTGGTCATTTCCGGGTCTGTTGTGTGTTGGAAAGGGCTCTGCAGTGAAACAACGACTGATCTAAACTGCGCACAGCGGACCAGACTTTAAAAAAGAAAAAAAAAAAAAAAACCCGCCACGCTAAAGGTCACCGCACTTTGTGTCAGTGCAGCCACACTTGCATCACCTCGGCCTCCGGTCCAAGCCTGATCGCTCTCTCTCTCAAAACTGGCTTATTGGATTACTTTCGCCTGAATTCAGCAAGCTCCTGACAGCATGGCAGACAGAGAGAGAAAGACTGTTTGTCCACAAGATGGCGCCCCTCATTCAGGCTTGGACCCTGCCCCCCCCCTCCCAGACTTGCCCATCACCAACTGCTTGCAGTAGTGGATCTGTTGATAGACGCTGCCACTGAAACACACTGGAATCACCAGGGACTGGCCCCATGACCTGGACCTATGCACTGTTCTTTATGCATGTTGTTGTCCAAAAACGCACCCTCCCTCATAGCTACATTCAACATCACTGAAAACATTCTATGCTTTGTGCTAAAAAGACTTAAAAACCTTTAGACAAGTACACAGAGGTTGTATGACTTGTCAAAGACTGCATGAAATAGACAACGTTTTTGTACTCTCCTCAGAGTCCTAAAAAGAAGTAGACAACCCATTGTTGAAGTAGTCACATGATGGTGAGATGCTATATTTTTACCTTTTTTTTCCTTGATTTTTGGTCCATTTGAGCCAGGGTTACCTTTCACTGTATCAAGGACAGTCCGGTCTTTGTTTTTCGTTCCACAGTGTCGTCAAAATCTACATTTAGATACCCTTTAGGGCAACGGGGAAAAAAAAAAAGAGTTTCCACACTGTGCGCAAATGCCTGCTTGTTGAACACACGCTCAACCATTCACAATAAGCTAAGGAAAATTGATATTGATATAAATGTACATAGATATACTACTTTGAAAGGTGACATAGCGAAAAAGTATTTATTTTTGTTGCTTTGGTCCCTCATGATTACTCATATATACATATATTGTACAGTCTAGATAAAGAAGAATACCTACTGGGGTTGAGAAAAAAAATATATACTTATTTTGGCTAATGATTTCAAAGTCAGACGATTTTGAAATGTGTTTGAATATATGGTGTACATTACTTTGTACATGTATATGTTTGTTTTTGGCTTGCCATGTTTTTCATTTTTGCGTTCTCTCAGAACGAGGTAGGGCATGACCGAGATAGAACCAAGAGTTGCATGGACAGAAGCATTTGAGCGCGTTTCCGCCCTCAAAACGCGCTCACAGAGGCAAATGCGTCGTAGCTGGTAGATCTTAAGGTAAAGACTTTAGAGAAGGGAAGGGCGTAAAGTCCCGCCGCCGACCTCAAATGCAATATGAAAACAGCTGTATGCACCCATGACAGTTACAATTATAATTTTGCCAAAGATTCAAACACTTTACATCTACACTGACTGGCTGCGTGTTGCTTTTTCTGTTCAACTGCCTCTCAGTTTCCATTTTTTTGTGTATCACACTTCAAACTGTACACATTTAGCAGCAAGTTTAGGAAAGCTCAACCAGCCAGGACACCGAAATTTGTCACGTAAGTAACATTTGATTTATACAGCGAGACGTTCAGATGAGGAAAGCATGGACTTTTTTTTTATTTGTTTACTCCAAAAAACGTGAGAGCAGGCCTGCTGTGCCCCGATTGGAAGTGTGTAAACAAAGCACTTATACTCACAGTACCAAAAGAGGAGTGACATCGGTCCCATGTGGGCGTCAGTGCTGGAGGTAGATAAAGATAGACGTGCTCACCGCGATGCTAAAGCTCTTGTCAGACTGCCAAAGGTGTCTTCTCTGGCCCTCTCGAAAAGTCAGTGGTTTATTTATTCTTATTTATTCTTTTGTTTTTGCCGACATGTTTTTAAAAGAGGATCTCGTTTCATTGTCGCATTATCACGCAGTTCCAGCAGTCAGTGTTAATGAATGGAGGAATGTACGGTGGCGCTTCATTGGAAGCAAAGAGGTACAGCGCACTTAAACCGACTACTAACAAGCTTCGGGTCATTTTCAGTCATTTGGTGGAAATAAAAAAGAAATTCTCAGATTCAAATAACTGCATTGTACCTGTTGGCTTTGAGTCAAGAGTTACCTTGTTTCAGTGAAAAAGAAGTGATTTCTGTGACCCCTATGTACAGATGGGACTTGTTGTATGAATGTGCTACTATGGATGTACAAAAGGGTCTCAGATTTTGTTTGCGCTTATCATTTACATTATATTGTCATGGCTTACCTGTTCCTAAGGAGAAAAAAAAACATTAAAGCAATACAAATCAGTTACATTAAAGCTATGAGCGTGTTCATTTGGTTTTTGTGACCTGAGCAATCTGGATTCAGCTTATTTTTAGACCGCTTACAGAGTTATTTTGGTCATTTCCTTCATCTACACTGTGTTTTCCATTGGTTTGTGCATCAAACATCCACCTCAATCCTTTACTGCCGTCAGGTGTGCAGCTCCTGGCTGAAATCGCCTCGTCAGGTTTAATATGGAACACCTTGGGGAAGTTCATTTAAAGAGTTGTTGGATCTGTGCGGCTGGACTTCAGTGAAAGCCCCTCGGATGAATAAAACGTGGCCAAAGATTAAAGAAAGCTTTTGGTCTCAGTGAAGGAAGGAAAACCTTTGTTCAAAATCAAAACCTTCTTCTCATATGAAACAACTTTGCTGAAGAAGTGGAGAGTTGAAGGCACATGTGACCGTTGCTTCACCTGCTGTCCTGCTCACCTTTACCTCCCCCGCCACATTATTTTACAGTCAAAATGCTGCCCCCAGGGAGTCTCTCTTTATTCCTGTTAATTTGCATTTTCACACATATTGTACTGCTTGTTAAATCAAGCTGCAGGTCAGAAGACACAGAAGCCACAAGTTGAAGCATTCAACATTCACTCGGTCGGAACATCTTCTTCCATCCAAAACAGTGAAACTGAATTTCCAGAAAATTGGCAAAAGACAACATGAATTAATGCGTGCTTCCATTCACTACAAATATGATGCTAATATTCAGAGTTGGGCGCATCAAGAAAAAACAGCTGTTGGCGCTAGTCTGGCCAGGTGCAATTAAACCACTGCAGAAGAAGAGTGAGAAAGCACATTGAAGAGATTAAAAGAGCACCAGTCATACCTAAACATGCAGAAACCTGCAGAAACATTTGTTTTTGAAAATGTACATGAGAACAGGTGGATGGAAGCACAGCGTCATGATTTCCTGGGACACTTGAATGAAGCACAGTCATTTTTAATGTTATTAGGAGCCGTTTCCTAGAAATAACATTTAACAGTTAATTTAAACACAAGATACTTGTGCTCAAAAAGAGGATTCATTCTCAGTGAAGAACCTTGGAGCTCTAATCTGCCTCTATACCTGCCAAAGAGCAGTGATTCCTAACACGTCTCTGGGGGTCATCAGGTGGAAACCTCCCTTCAACAGTGTTTCGCCTACTTAGTCCCACTACACCTCCAGGAGGTTAGGCAGTGAACTCCGGCGTCCCAGAGTCACCCCCCCTAGTGCCAGTTCACACTGCTCCTACACAATCCAAACAGCACCGCCACGTTCAACTGACCCAGAGATGCTCCAGGTAGTGGCCAGTACCGATGCTACCATTTAACTATTGCTAATGCTACTGCTAACCGCTAGGAAGAACAGAAGAAGACAATACAGTTCCGATGCTACCATTTAGCTAATGTTATGTGCTAACCGCTACCTGCTAAGAGGAACAGAAGAAGACAATAACGCTAGATTCACCTATACTGTTAATGTTAATTGCTAGCTACCAATACTAACTGCTAAGATACTATCATACTCTCACCGCTTTAGCTATTGTTAGCTGCTACAATGCTACCACAGGCCTAGATGCCACATGTAACTGCCGATTGCCACACTACCATCATCTACCCCTGCCTCTCACCAACTGCACCAAGAAAAAAGCGGGGTGGGAATACAAACCCTGGTTCGGGTAGGGGATAGAAAATAAAGAGGTAGAGTCAAAAGATGAAAGTAGGGATTGGATACAGACCCTTGTTCGGGTAGGGGGTGGAAAATTTAGAAGGTGCTGAAGGAGGAGGCCTAAACCACAGACTAGATTTAACAGCCTCTTCTAACATTTCCTTCAAGAAGCAGCAAACCCTACCATTTCCTTCAAAAAGCAAACAGAGCAGGAAAACAAACCCTAACATTTCCTTCAAGAAGCAGACAAGACAGGAAAACAACCAAAAAGATCAAAAAACAAGCCAACTCTGTGTCTTACCACGCAAACTCACCTGAACAGGCCGCATGGTCCCAAAGAGAGACTCTAGCTGGCCACACCCCCCACCTTATCTAAACTTCCTGGTTCTCTTCCTATTGGCAGAGCGAGAAGATGGGGCGGGGAAAGCAGAGCAGAGGAGAGGTGTCTTGTTCAGACTTTAACCTCTTCTCTTGCCGGGTTAGGCATGCATGTCCTCTGCCTGCCCCCCCCACTGTCCCTATTTCACCCCCCAACTACTATTATTTCTCCTGATCCATATCCACTGACTAGACCTAGCAGCCTCATCTGACATCTCCCTCACTGTCTTTCTTAAATTTTGCCCATGCACTCCCAGCTCCCTCAACAGTGAAACAGCTGACCCTGCAACAAAACCTCTACACCCCACTTCAACCGGACAGACCCTGGTCTTCCATCCCCTCTGCTCAGATTCTGTCTTTAAATCTGCATACTTAGTCTTCTTCCTTTCATAAGCTGCCTCCACTGAATTTTCCCAAGGGACTGTTAACTCAATAAAATACACAGTCTTTTTACTCATGGACCATAAGACAATGTCTGGCCTCAGATTACTATAAACTATTTCCTGGGGCACAACTAGCTGTCCTCCCAAGTCGACCTGCATTTGCCAATCATCAGCCCCTACCAGGCAGCCACCTCCCTGCTTTCTCCCTGACTTAGCAGCTTTATTTTTCTCCCCCTCTCGAACAAACTGCACATCTAACCTCTCCTTTCTAGAACTTCCAGAATTCACCTGCTTCCTTCTCTCCTCAATGCCTGCGGCTAAGCTTCTCAGCACCTGATTATGCCGCCATGTATACCGGCCTTGTGATAAGCTAATTCTACAACCTGACAAAATGTGCTTTAAACTTGCTGTACCTGAGCAGAGTGGGCACGATTGATCGCCCTGTACCCAGAGACTTAGGTTCTGCGGGGTTGGCAACACATCGTATGTCGCCCCTATCAGAAATTTAATACGGCCTTCCTCCATATTCCACAGGTCCCTCCAACTAAGTTTCCTCTTCTCAACACCTTCCCAATTCAACCATTGTCCCTGTTTGGCTTGACCAACTGCTTTTGCCCCTCTTAACAACTCCTCCTGCCTACGCACCTGTTCCACTACAAGCTTTCTTTTCTCCTTTAGACCTGCTTTATTCCACACTGGTTTGCCTGGGCCAAGCCCCAAGCCTCCCCGGCCAAATTGAACATTTCCTACTATTTCTGCATGCCTAAGAGCTGCCTCTGCCTCCTGCACTGCTGCCCTTGGGTTCCATTTCCTCCCCCCAGAAGGATTCGGAACCACATTGCTAACTAACATGTCCTTACTCCCAGATAATAAAAGTTCTGTCCTAACCTTAGTGCATTTAAACTCCTCTGTTAGACTGGATACTGGCAGCTGAAGCATTCCTTTCCCATACAAAGCTACATTGCTTAAGCACCTGGGAGCACCCAACCATTTTCTAATATAAGAGCTAACTAGCCTTTCCATTCTCTCTGCTACAGATAATGGGACTTCATATACTGACATTGGCCACATTAACCTAGGATACAAGCCAAACTGCAAGCACCACAACCTCAGTTTTCCTGGGAGCCCTGATTTATCTATTCTCTCCAGCCCTTCTGCAACATCCTTTCTAAATTGCACAACCTGTTCAACATCATTCAGGTCCACATTGTACCACCGTCCTAGACTCTTAACTGCTTTCTCCCTAATTGTTGGGATTTCCTCACCATCTATAGCAAACTTTCTATCACTTACTTTCCCTCTGTATATTGAAATACTCCTTGACTTACTAGGCTTAATCTTCATACTAGCCCACTTGAGATTCTGATTGACTTTATCTAACAACCTCCTTGTACATGGCACTGTTGAAGTTAGCAGTGTCATATCATCCATATAAGCCCTAATTGGTGGAAGACGCATTCCATTCTGCCGTCTCTCTCCACCTACGACCCACTTGGAAGCCCTAATAATTACCTCCATAGCCATTGTGAAAGCTAGCGGGGACACTGTACATCCTGCCATAATACCAACCTCCAATCTTTGCCAGCCTGTTGTGAGCTCTGCGATACTTGCACACAGTCTGATGTCTTGGAAATATGCTTTCACCAAGTTAACAACTATCTCCGGCACTTTAAAGTAGTCAAAGGAACTCCAAATAAGGTTATGTGGCACTGACCCAAACGCATTAGCCAGATCTAAAAATACAACATTCAAGTCTCTTTTCTCCCTCTTAGCTGTCTGAATCTGATGCCAAATCATGCTAGTATGCTCTAAGCATCCCGCAAATCCTGGTATCCCTGCTTTTTGCACTGTCGTATCTATCATACCATTCCTTTCTAAGTATTTAGCCAGCCTCTGTGCTACGATACTAAAGAAAATCTTTCCCTCAACATTTAGGAGAGAAATCATCCGAAACTGGCTAAGGTCCGATGACTCCTTCTCCTTAGGGATGAAGACACCTCCTGCCCTGCGCCATGCTCTTGGAATACTTTGTTTCTCCCAAACTATTCTCAGGTATCTCCATAGTGTCCTTAAGATGCCAGGTGCACTCTTATAGACACGGTAGGGGACTCCATTAGGCCCTGGGGCCGAAGAAGCCTTTGCACGCCTAACCACCTCCACCACTTCTCTCCACCTAGGTGGGCTCACATCCATCTCCTGCTCCACTTCCCCTAATGGTGGCATGTCAGGTGGAAGACCTATGTTCCTATTCTCCTTTGAATCTGAATACGTCGACTTCAAATACTGTTCAATCTCTGATTTCGTTGCCTTAAGTTGCCCTCCTTTTTCTTGATTAAACAAGCCTTTCACAAAATTAAAGGGGTTCCTAAAAAATGCTGACCTTGCACGTTCCTTCTTCTTTCTCTTCTCCCTAAGGTGTTCTGCCCTTCTGAGTACTGCTAACCTGCTTCTCAGTTCCTCCTGCAACACCTTAATTCCCTCCCTTTCTTCTTCTGTCGCCTTCCTCCACTGCTTTCTTAACTGCCTCCTTTCCTTTACTAACTTCTCTATTTCTCTTTGCCGCCTAGACTTGCCGACCTGCACCCTCTCGCCTTTCCTTTTGACAAGCACCCCAAATCTCTCTCGACCATAGGAGTAGATCACATCTCCAATTTTATCCAATTTCTCCACTACATCTCCTCTAAGCCTGCTTAATATGACTGATAAATCTCTATCAACTGCCTCCCACTCTTTGCTATCATTAGCCCTCGGCCACTTAACTCTAGCTTTCTGCTCCATGCTTCTCTCCTTGGCTGGCCTGTTGCCCTCAACACCAACTGCATCCCCTCTCCGTACCTCCTCCTCTCCAGGGATAGTGTTACTGATATCCTGCGAACTGTGGTTTTCTACCTGTCGCTGGACTTCATCCGACTGATTCGACTGACTTCTCAAGAAATACTGGTCGATGCGGCCACTCTGCCCTTCCACCGCTAAACACTTCCTCCTTCCCTGATGAGTTCTAAGGCCTCGGATTGATGTTATTTTCTGCCAGCCACATGGGCAAACTTGAAGCTTCTTATCCTCTGCTGCACAACTTTTGCTCTCCTTAGTTGCCTTCCCTGTCACCTGAGTACTGCTACCTCTGGCCCTAAGAGATGGGTCCGTGCCCCCATCCCTCACTGAGTCATGTATCCAAGGCATAGTCATATCCGTTATCCTGTTCGTTACCATGCAATCCACCTGTGAGTCATCTTCCACCCCTGCTCTCGCTGACTCTTGGGGTATTTTCCTTATATTGGTTGTAGCTAAGTCTGGTTGTAGCAAGGTTAAGGCTTGCCACTGCTGCCATGGGTTGCTAGCCCATACCAGCACCTGTGGGGTCTTTTCCCTCCTGTCAGCTGTCTTTCCAAGCAGTCACATGGTCTTTCCCATGTTGTCAGCTGCTCTATTCACAACAGTCACTAGCCAAGCTAGTTGTGAGTTAATTTAAACACAAGATACTTGTGCTCAAAAAGAGGATTCATTCTCAGTGAAGAACCTTGGAGCTCTAATCTGCCTCTATACCTGCCAAAGAGCAGTGATTCCTAACACATCTCTGGGGGTCATCAGGTGGAAACCTCCCTTCAACAGTGTTTCGCCTACTTAGTCCCACTACACCTCCAGGAGGTTAGGCAGTGAACTCCGGCGTCCCAGAGTCACCCCCCCTAGTGCCAGTTCACACTGCTCCTACACAATCCAAACAGCACCGCCACGTTCAACTGACCCAGAGATGCTCCAGGTAGTGGCCAGTACCGATGCTACCATTTAACTATTGCTAATGCTACTGCTAACCGCTAGGAAGAACAGAAGAAGACAATACAGTTCCGATGCTACCATTTAGCTAATGTTATGTGCTAACCGCTACCTGCTAAGAGGAACAGAAGAAGACAATAACGCTAGATTCACCTATACTGTTAATGTTAATTGCTAGCTACCAATACTAACTGCTAAGATACTATCATACTCTCACCGCTTTAGCTATTGTTAGCTGCTACAATGCTACCACAGGCCTAGATGCCACATGTAATTGCCGATTGCCACACTACCATCATCTACCCCTGCCTCTCACCAACTGCACCAAGAAAAAAGCGGGGTGGGAATACAAACCCTGGTTCGGGTAGGGGATAGAAAATAAAGAGGTAGAGTCAAAAGATGAAAGTAGGGATTGGATACAGACCCTTGTTCGGGTAGGGGGTGGAAAATTTAGAAGGTGCTGAAGGAGGAGGCCTAAACCACAGACTAGATTTAACAGCCTCTTCTAACATTTCCTTCAAGAAGCAGCAAACCCTACCATTTCCTTCAAAAAGCAAACAGAGCAGGAAAACAAACCCTAACATTTCCTTCAAGAAGCAGACAAGACAGGAAAACAACCAAAAAGATCAAAAAACAAGCCAACTCTGTGTCTTACCACGCAAACTCACCTGAACAGGCCGCATGGTCCCAAAGAGAGACTCTAGCTGGCCACACCCCCCACCTTATCTAAACTTCCTGGTTCTCTTCCTATTGGCAGAGCGAGAAGATGGGGCGGGGAAAGCAGAGCAGAGGAGAGGTGTCTAACATAACTAATTAGCGACAGCAAATGCATTTTTAGGGAAATGCAACCAAACCAAAATTATGGTTTGTATTAACTGAAAAATGCTATTTATTATTCCTTTAACTATCCACTTTTTTCTGGTGACATTTAAACACATGTTGATGTTTGGAAAAGATCACGATCTCTTTTAGTATAGAAGAAGTCAGCAGCATTTGCACTCACTCAAACAAACTGTGAACCGCGGCGTAGCGATGAATGCAAATCGGCTGGACGTAACCGTGACTTCGAGGAGACGGAGGGTTTTGTGACTCATGTCTGAATCCAAGTTTCAACTCTCAGCAAATTATGTGTTTTCAACCGTATGTGTGGGCATCCCAACTAATGCATCATTTATGTATTTATTTATTTATTCAGCCCTTCTTCTTCCTTTGTTTGTTTATGGGCTGTCGTCATCTATTTAATTCCCCGTTGGAGCTGCTCACTAATTTGGTAGTAGGCGACAAAACGAGCTTCAGCCACAAGCAGAATAAAATAAACTATCACGCCAGGGCAAACAGATTGATAGCAGGTGTGCGTTTGTGGCCGAGCCACTTGGGGAAATCCAGCGCTGCGGAGTCATCAAAGCAGCTCTCCAAGCAGTAGCTCAGTGTTTGTTTGTTTCTGTGTTTGTTTCCAAGTTCAGGGGCCCGGGCCCCACCACGCCTGAGACGAACCAGAGTCACAGGCATGAGAGACTGGCAATAAAGAAATATAATCAAAACTCTGTGAGGTTCTCACGGCTGCAGACAGTGTTCAAACTCACAAATATGCATGACACACTCCCCCCCGACACATTACGTACGCGCTGTCGCTTTCTGCTTCGACGTGGCACATTATGAGCTGTGAGGGAGGCCCGAGTGCATCATGGGTCTCTCTCACGGGTCCTGGCTTAGTTCAGAGGCACTAAAACTTATTCATTCACCCTCAATGCAGAGATGTAAAGGTAGCAGGCTGCGGGTGCACTGCGTGTTCCCGGTCCTCTGTGATTTGATTTGACAACTTTATTTGAACAGGGAAATCCCATTGACAGCAAAGTTTTCTTTTGCAAGAGATCCTGTGTGTGCAGAATACGTTTTGCATTTCAATAACACGAAACAGAGAGAAAACAAAGCAAACTCAAAACATAGAATCTGTCAGGGCAATAAAAACACAGCTACAGTTCAAACGTCAGATCAGCGGCGCAGCGGTTAGCATCCACCCTGATACCGGGTGGCTCAGGCTTCCATCGACGGCCAGTTCATTGAATTAAAAACGAGGACCATATGCCTCTGCTTTGAAATCGTCCATGAAAGAGGAGGGCTGGGAGGTTAGCCACTGTGATGGAATGACTTCCAGTCTGAAGGTTGGTGCACTGGAGGTGTTTTATGCCAAAGAACAAGGTTCAAATACACCTGACGGAGCATTTTTAGCACTTTCCTTGTCAACTAAAACACAAGCAATTCTCCAGTTTGTCTTCAGCTCCAACAGATCCAAGCAATGAAACCTTCACTTTAAATCGCCATGGACAGATTTGTTTTAGACACGCAGTTCAGGGATGTCTTGTCGGATTGTCTTGAAGAAGTTGGAATCCTCTGTTCTGCATCAAACAGTCGGAAAATTCCTCTTTGAATTTAATAAAGTGGCTGAATGTGATTCAGAGACATTCAAGTCTGGACTTTAAAACATCACAGACAAAAGCAACACACACACATTTCAGATATTAGATATTTCACTTCAAAAGAAAACACATTGTATTAATGGCTTTAGCGTTTGACAGGTTCCATGCAACCAATGCGTGCTTCCCAACCTTTTTCCTTGAGAGACCCCTTTTCAAGCACTGAGTGTTGAGTATAATATTTCATATTTCATTCATTGTGTCACAACAGCAGCACAGAACAACTGATGAACTTCCACTGAGCATCATTTATCTTCCTTCACAGAAATGCATGAAATGCTGAGACATAGATCAACTGTATAATTTTAAAAACAGTAGACTTGCGCCCCTTAAAATCAAGAGGCCTTGCAAACCCCCATGTAGCTTTGGGGACCATCGTTGGGGTCAGGACTCCAGGTTTGGGCCTAATGCTCTAGTGTCTGTATGAGATGTATACTTGTTGACTGTTGGTTTCAAACAGGACATGAACTCCGGTCTCCTGAGTCAAAGTCCACCACCTCCTCCTCTTTATGTGGACTTTTTCACTCTTTGTACTACGTCACCTTGCTAGTAGCACAAGGGTTTATATTGGAGTTAGTTGAAAGGGCACTTTGTCTCTATGAGACGCCAACGGGACGTGATTTGACGACCTGGGAATGAGAACCATCTGCAAGTTCACCACACCAAAGATAAACAGCTTTTCCTGATTGAAACTTAGCACAAAGGAGTAAACTACTAGATTACCTCAATTAAACCAACACAGAAGAAACTCTGACATCATGCAAGATGAAGCTCTTGCAAAGATATTTGATTTCCAAAAATCAGCCCTCTGAAGCCTGGAAGCAAATTCAGATTTAGTGAAATCAGTGTTGAAACGACAACTTGCACGCCTCTTCTTTCTTAAATCAAATTCGTGCAACACATGGCTGCAGCATGAACATAAACCTCTCAGTGTGTGAGAGGCGTCTCACCCAGGTATGACCTTCCTCCAGACTCGGTCGTTTTGGAAAAACCTGACCCCTGCACATGCAGATGCCACTGGACTGTAAATATTCAAATACGGGAAAATTCCCACTCAGCTCTTATCAAATGGAAAAATCAACCTGCTTGTTTTGGTTTGCACTCCACCTCCTCCGTGTTCTTTTCTGCCTCACAAAGAGGAGCGCGTCTTATTATTTTCTTCGCGAGAAAGCAGATTACATGAGAATGATGAGGCTTAATCTTCTGTAGCTGCTCACAAAGCAGAGCAGCAGGTGCTTATGGCAAGTGACGCTAAATGCATAATTGCCTTTTTTGCCACCTCCAAACATCCGTGACAGGATGATGTTGTCGGCACGCAGGCTGCTGATGAAGAGAAATGTTTTAGGAAACATTTAAAAGCTCATCGGTGATGTTCTCTTGTTTCTGCCAGTGATAATCTTCTCAGGAGAGGCTTGACTTAGCCCATTTGCTGCGGAAAACACTCCTAACTCCTGTCATATCCGCAGTTTGACCGATTCACAGCTCCTGAGGATTTCCTTAAGATAACAGCGCTGAGTTCAGGGTAATTAGAGGTGGAAACGGTACATTAGGCTTCTCCTCACATCCACATGTTGGTCAGAAACAGGCGAGCGCTGGGCTCTGAAACAGGCCAGCTGTTCTCACGCCAGAGCAGCAAAACAGGTCCTGTTAGACTCTCGTCGTGTCCCCGCAACAGCCCAGTGACTCCCTTTGGCTTCACGCTCATGTGAAATCTCTCCGGAACAACGACTGTGCATCAGAGAGCTCATCGGTGCTCACGTCTGCCACACCGATGTCCGTTTTCAGAGTGGGGTGAGGAATCGAGTCCAATTCGGCTTTTAAAGAGTCAAGTTTTGTGAGACTTAGTGGAGACTGTGAGGCATGCAAGTGAAGCATGGACGTAGATTTGGAAGGAAACAAGCAGGTTTCTTCGCTCCAGGACCAGGATAAGGACCAATGTTTCCTCTTGTCTCTGCCACAGAAATATGTGCAGCAGTTGTACTTATTTTGTGGTCATGTCTGAGTCTTAACAAGGTATACTGTATTTTGTGATTGACAAAGTCATTTAAATTTTGAGAGAAAAGTTTTGGGAAGATTTTGGGAAACACATTTCCTCACTTTCTTCTGCAGAGTTAGATGAGACTATGGAAGGGGATCATTTTAGCTTAGCATAAAGACCAACCCTCGTATCACTTTCATACAGATTAAACAAGATATAAGATATCAATAAATGTGTTTTAGATGTGGTTGGTGTTTTGTGCTGGTTTTGGACAGGACCAGGCTAGCTGTTTCCCCCTGTTTCCAGCCTTTATGCGAAGATAAGATAAGCTAATCAACTGCTAATTCCAGCTTTATATTTAGGGTAGCCTACAGACACAGCAAACTTCTCGTCCAACTTTTGGCAAGAAAGCAAACATATTTCCCAAACTTTATAACTTCTTCTTTAAAAGAAGGGGTCAAAAAGTTACCATAAAGCTAATGATACCTTCGCTGTTTGTAGGCTATTTTTACAGCCACGCATGGTTTGCTGTTTAGAGCGTAACCCTCATAAAGTTGAAATGAAACCTCCAATCCTGCAGGCGTCATAAAACAAACAAAATAAAGCAGCTTGCAGCGAGAAATGAAAGAATTCAAACCATCGCAGGAATGATACCTGATGGTCCAGAAACGGGCCAAAGGAGAGGAGGAGGTCACCTGCTTCAAACAAGTACACCGCACTCAATTGCACTTGAGAGAAAACAAACTGTCATAAATGTGAATACTCCCAAACTTGAGTCATGTTGGGGCGTAAGTGTTTCTTTTTACGACGTAGCCCTTGAGGAGCCTCGGGGCTTTGGGAAGGGCCTGTCCTCGGGCCAGCTTTGAAGAGCCAGGATCTCCCAGAGAGTCCACGGCGTATGGAGTTACCTGCATAATTTGCTTCAGATGCTTTTATTAAAAAAAAAAAAAAATTGCAGCGATATTATTCATGTGACATGTATCTACAAGGCGCCTTTTTGTCTTCACATAATTTTCTGAGATCTTATTTCTGGAAATGCTTCCAAAGCAGAGAGAGGGAAAAGAAACCTTTAACTTGAAGATTCATCTGGCTGGAAACCGCCTTTTGAGGCGAACACGTCCTCCCAGAGCAGGAGTGATTTCTCCTCAATGGTTGCCCAGTATCAAAATGTTGAGTGTACCAGACAGACACACACCAGCGGTTTTACATTTTGGATCAACGCAGCATGGCCAGTGTCTTTCCAAAGTTCGTAATTTCTTTGCTTCGAGTGGGTTTTGCCTTTTTCTTCCTGAAAAGCCAGTGATAATTACCAGCATGAATGAACATGACCACCACCATTTATTTCCTGTGTTGAAGGCAGCACCGATTCCATTACACAACCATTATTTAGTCTAAGAATTCTGCCAATGGTAATAAAAATCGAGACGATCTCCTCCACGGTGGAACTTACACCCTTCGACACATTCATTCAGAGATGAAGCAGCCAGACAGCTGCAAAAAGTGTCCATCTTTTTATCTCCTCTTCAGTCTTAAAACATTGGAAAAGTTGGATGACTAATCTGCTTTTTGTCCTCAAATCAGTCTGAGTCAGAGAGACAAGTCTGCACATTCACACACTCTGTGTGCTGTATACGCTATCAATTCCTTAATCAGTAAATGCAAATGCACACTAGCTTGTAAATCTGTCAGAGTCCAACATAGCAGGAATTCTTTCAGAGCAGTAGGAGTTGCATAAGCAGAACATCTTATATATGATACTCCGTGTCTTCAGTGTGGTATGTGAATCTATCGTATTTTCTTTCTCACATCATTACTTTCCCGCTTTGTTTTTTGTGAAGGAATTTCTGCAGCGACTTTAAACTTGTCTGGACTGATCTGATTCAAGCAAGGGTCCGATTTTGGGGGGAATTTCCTGATGAAGTTTCTCACAGCAGAGCCGATTTGGTCAGCTTTTCAGAGACGACACAAACTGCACATGGTGAGTTTCAGGAAGGACATTTCCTGCAGTGTACTGACTCAGCGCTGCAGATGGGGATGGTGGTGTCCAGTGCTGTGAACTGTGAAGCCTTTTAAAGCTTTTTATGATGGAGAAATATTGGTCAATGCTGGTTGTTTTCCAAGTGAAACATGGATGCAGCGCTGAACTCCGACATGCTGACAACAGCGATGGATATCGGTCATAGGAGTGATTCATTCACTGCATACTGAAGCTTCTCATTTCAAGGTCAAAGGTTTATATGCTGTGATCAGACAAAACATTTGTCTTTTCAGATGGCTGAAGATTTAAAATGAAGTGTCTTTTATTTCTACCGTGGGAATTCAGACTAATATTAGATTGCTGTCTGACTGATCAGGGAGGATCGTGGGTGGCAAAAACCATGGAAGTGTCATGAGCACATTTTTGAATATTTAAATGTAAATTACTATCTCTATAGTTTTGATAGGTACAGATTGATACGATTTAACTTATGAGATTCAGTTTACTCATCATGAGAAATACTACTGAGCATAGCATATAATGTTATATAATGTGGCTCTGCAGGGAGCAAAGCTAATCCTGATGGTGTCATAATGATGAGTTGCATTATGTAAAGTGCCTCGAGTAGGTAGTCAGTTTTGACCTTTTTTTAAATTCTGTCTACTTTGAGTCCACCATATTTATGGAGGCGCAGCAGCAAATAGCTTGAGTACCCCTTTAGTTAACTGTGTCGCTCTACTGCTCTCTATCTGCAAAATCTTGACCTGAGTCATGCTACCCTGAAAAACCGAATTCTCTTTGTTTGGGGTTCTATTTTTCCATTTCCCTCTGTTAATAGAAACTATAAAAGCTACTGAAGCTGTCTGGTCTATATCAGCTTTTAGGATAATCACATTTGTTCAATTCAGATGAATAACTAAAAAAATGGAATGTTGTACACCTGTGTTGCACCACTGAAAAAATTACTTCAAACATTATAGTTACATCTTTTATTTCTGTTCTTGTGTTCTAACTCTTTAGTTCACTTATATACATCAATCAGTGAGAAAAGCTGTATTTCATAGTGCTGTGCAGTTTTTTCTGTGTGCATAAGACAAAATAGCTCAGAATCCTTAATCATCTAAACTGTGGACAGCGAAGACACAACATGAGAACATAATATTTCAGGGGGGGGGGTTTGGAAGGAGAGCAGTCATGTGTTTTCCAAAAAAAAGAGAGCACTGGCATTTTGAAAGCCAGCAATCTGAGCACCTGGCAAAGTAATCGATGAATCACTGGCATCGGTCATCGAGCTTGTCAATCCCCCAAAGATACGTGACACAAACTCCTACTGTAGCCTGGAAACATACACACTCAGGCTTGTGTCCACTCCGTTCTGCCTCTTTAAATCCCCAGTCTGCCTGGAAAACTCTGGGTAGAGGAAGCGAACAAGCATAATGCACCCCTCTCTCAACACTGGCTGTCAGGAGTGCCCTTGAGCAAAATACTCTAGCCACCACTGCACCAGTGGAGCTGCTCAGCGGTCAGCAGTGGAAGCCTGTGGTTTCACTGAGCAGCTCCCAGGTGCTATGAAGCTTCATGAGCCGGGTGATGCAGAGAGAGGAACAAGACTTCTCTCGATAGGTAAGGGTGATGTTACTGAAATCCCTTTTTTTACCTTACCTGTCAGGGAAAAAGAACACTTAGCAGCTGTGTCTGGAGAACAGAGCTGACAGCATCTTTGGCCGTGAACAAAAAGGTCACCGGTCCAACCCCAACAACAGCCAGCCTTTCCATCAACATCAAGTTCTAGAGTGAATTGATTCGACGCCTAAAATGAATTCACCTAGTATCATCTGTCTCAGGCGGAAATGGGGAAAGCATTCAGGTTCACTTACTGTTTAACCTTACGTTACAGGGGAAGATCAGTGTGTTTATGTTGCCTGAGAATGAGCTTTTTGTCTCTATGGAGGGAGTGGGTCCTTTACCGTGTCGCACCCTTTCTATAGAAGCCCAGAATGGACAAACCAAATGATGGCTCTAGAGAGGACTCTCTGTGTTTTTTGTGGCCACTGTACACTCTCTCATATGCTTGGAAAGGAAAGGATGAAGTGAGGGGGTATTCACTGGGTTGCAATCTGCAACTTCACTACTAGATGCCACCAAATCCTACACACTGGACCTTTAAAGCAGTGTTCCCCAACCCTTTCAATTTGTGACCCCTTAGTGAAGCAATGAGGACTGTCTGGACCCAGATCAGCCTGTTTCAGTAGACCTACGCAATTTGAATTTGGTGCAGTCCTACATATCAGGCTATGATTGCTGTGTTTTTGGAAATGCACCAACTTATCACCAGGCAACAGTCAGTGCACTCACAATTTAATGGAGCATTGGGGAGGTTTAAAAAAAAAAAACATAAGCTTGAATCATTATGCCTGTCTTAGTTTTGTCCATTACAAATATCGGTTTAGCTGTCAAGGCTGCACGAACTATGCTTGGTTACGTAGTTGTTTACGACCGCATCTGTTTGTGCATGCAGGTTGTTTTAAGGATAAACAAGAGAGTTCCGGTGTAAATGCAGGAATCAGATATGGGTCACATGCAAATGTTGGTATAAACAGGAGGTCCCAACAAAACAACAAAATCAGACATGGGTGAAAAAATTCATAGTTTAGCATTGTGGAGTCACTGCTACCAGCGGACCAACTACTATTTTGAACTCAGCTTTTATTCTCTATGCGTCAAAAATGAGCATCGTGGGGGGTGAAGGGAGCAGAAGATCACAGGCCTTGACACAACAACTCCCTGATGATATGAGCATGCTACGGCTGTTTTGTCTTCCTCTGAGCCTCCTGTAGAAAGAAACTGATGACGGACTCTTTGATGACAGTGTTGCAGTCCACACACACACACACATACCTTGGGAGGCCCTCCTTTTAGCCAGGATGGCAGCAAAGTCATTTAAGGCTGGACAGGATCACATTTTTTCAGTTAATTCTTCCCATGATTGTTATTATTCTTCTTATTGTATCATCTGCATAGAAAAAAATATTTGTCTGATCTGACCCATTAATTATTGATAAATGTGAGGACATTTGAAGATCAGAGTTCAGTAAAATCAACAACCAATAAAATGCTTGCACCGCTCTGCTGCTTCCATATTGAACACTCACGGTTCCCAGATGCTGCATCATCTTGACTTTAATGATTCCCTCACTTTTCCTCCAGTGTATCATGAGTACTTTGGATTTAGTGCCAATTAGCAAATGCTAGCACGCTAACAGGCTAAACTAAGATAGTGAACATGGTCCATATTATATCTGCTAAACAAAAGTGTGTTCACATTTTCATTGCAAGTATGTTTGCATGTTGATGTCAGCATTTGGCTCAAAGCACCACTGTGCCTAGGTACAGCTTTTGTAATATATTTGCATTACTTCTCAGTTACTTGGACATTATGCACGAAAATAGTTTATAGGAAGTGTAAGCCCACACAAATACTAATGTTTTTCTTAAAGTTTATACTTAATACTTCTTAAACGTATGTCCAGATTTTTACATGCTCAGTTATCCTACTGCGGTCTCAGTGAAAGACTTTAAAGAAATTCATTCAAAGTCATTAATTGGGCATGTATGAATTGAACACTGTCTGAGTTTCCCTATAATTAGTGCCAGATTACATGCTGAAGTTCTCTCCAGGAAACTTTCTTTCCAAGTTCTTTTTTTAGGAAACCCTTAGAATATACTGTGACCTGTAAAATGAAGTGTTACCACACTTGTTACATGCAGTTTGAACCGTTTCAAATGTTCTGTGTAATAGCAAAGCTGCCTGAAGCTTAAAGGTGCACAAACTGAGCCTGTGAGCCGGATCTGTCATCACATCCAGCAGGTTCAGCAGTGTTGTTTAGTGTAGCAGCAGGCAATGAGCGTTTCTCCACTCAGGGACGATCCTGAAACCCTGAAGGGATGCACAAATCCACTGTTCGCACAAAAACAGCAACAGTGTGTTGCACCTCTGCTGTCACCCAAACATCCTACTGGGCCTCATCTCACACTTTAAACCTCCACAAACAGATCTCCCTCCACATCCTTCAATCAAAACAACATGGTCCAGCCTCATCTATCATCCTGACAGTGAGTGCTCACCCTTCGACCCCACTGGATGTCATCTCCTCACAGTTTGCAGGTAATGTCAAAGGTAGAATGGTTATTTACAGTGTGTTTATGTACAGTGCTGCAGGACCCTAGATTTAGAGGTTCAAACATCAGGAACTAACTCCCTTTCATACACAATAAGAAAAGTTTTGCAAGGACTTAAAAATGCATTTCAAGTACCATGAATGCATCATGTTTTTAGTCAAATGGTAATAGCAAGGACCACCTGATGCAAAAGTCAGATTTTATCATCTCATCTCTGCGGTTCTTGACCTTGGAGTGGCTTCCTACAACAAAATGTAACATCTTGAGTGTAATGAAAGCAGTTTTCCTTCTTCCTCCCCCGCTGTTTAGCAGGGTTGATATGGTGTTATGCATGTTTTAAAACTTACAACCTCCCACACAACCATCTGCTATCGAGCCGTGTGTTGGAGAGTATTTAACACGCCATCAGATTCCTCAGATGCTGCAGAAGTTTGTTCTGATAACTTTTCTTTCCGCAGATTGCGAAAGTTACAAACTACAGTCTGGGATACAATAAAATCACTTTTGCGTACTGTTTTCGTGTCGGTTCTGGAGTCAAGAAGTGAAGATGAAATGGGAATTATGATGCTGCAGCATGCAGATAACAAGCCTCCCCTCCTCCCGCTCTCTGATCTGCTGTAAGAGGATCTGTGGGCCTGGATTTGGCATGGCAGCTGTACAAGGCACCAAGCTTCCAAGCACACCGTATCTGTTTGCTTTGGATACTCGTGTCGTTGCGAACCTCCCGCAAGAGGATAATATTTCTTTGTAATTAATAGCAGCCTGTTCTGTCTTTTGGCCGGGGAAGGAAGCTGGTTTGCAAATACAGAGAGACGGAAATTTCGCTTCTCTGCCAGCCGTGGTTGAGTTGGATCAGCTGGTTGGAGGCAGCAGGGAGAGCGTCCCGCGACTGCAACTAAGGTTCAGACACCAGTCGAAGCATGGATCAGCCCCGCTGAAGTGCCCTTGTGTAAAAGAGTGAATCCCTGCAACCTAACGTAAGTGCAGAAAGGGCTAAAAGTTAAAAGATTTTCAGTAACCCTTAAAAAACCAGCTGTCCAAGTTCCAATGGTGGAACGTCACTAAGTGTGTTTGCTCAATTACTGTACTTAAGAACAGTTCTGAGGTACTTGTACTTCACTGGAGTATTTAAATTTTATGTGACTTTATACCTCTACTCTAGTACATCTTATAAGCAAATATTGTACTTTCATCAACAGCTATAGTTACTAGTTACTTTTCAGATTACAGTTTGCATTCCCATTCTGTCCATTAAAAACCACATATCTCCATAATTGGCGATTTTGATTTTTTTTGACAAACTGAAGGATTACAAAAGTGTTCCTTAATGGCTGGAGAGAAATTTCCTACTTCTTGAGCTAAATGAACCATTTAAAAACCCCTTTTGGACGAGCTGGAAAATGCATGGTCACAGGGCTGAACACAGGGCTCTTTTTCTGAGCTCATGCAGAGTGCCTGGAGATACATGTTTCTCACAGGACAGTGACGCCAGTCCCAATGTGAGAATGGATAAAGTCATAGATGTCATAAATCTGATAAATTAAACTTCTTGCAACAAGATGCTCTCGGGCAATCTCCACATATCAAAGCCGAAAGAGTGTGAGGTTAAATTCCCTCTTGCATCATCTGCCTTATCTAATGTCAGCGGGTTCGTTGGCTCGGTTTGAGCTCGATGTGAACTGGCATCAAGAAGAGTACAAGCAGTAATATGCAGCATAATCTCCGAGAAATGCCACTGTCTTAAGCCGTAATCCTGCAAGGCTTTAAGACTCTCGCTTTGTAAATATACCACAACAAAAAGCTCTCCCAAGATATTAGTTTAGCTCTCAATGCTGACGTCTCATGCACATTTGGAGGATCCAGGTGAAGAAGTGTGATTTCAGCTGATTTATCTGTGCACCAGCCCAACGTAAGCACATCTCACTTTAACCACCATATTTAGCAAGTGGAAGAAACAAACTGCTTAAACCTTATAAAGAGTAGGCACTTCACACAATGGCCAAAACATCAGCGTGCACACGACACACATCCGGCTCTGGCCAAAACAAAAGCGGATCTGTATGTGTGGTGAGGAAAGAGGCGCATCCCTCTGACAGATTTCCATCAACTCCCTGGTGTGATTGTAAGAGCCTCGTCTCCGCCAAGAGGAGTGACTCAGGCCGTGCTTATGGCATGTCATTAAATCAAGACTGTAGTGTATTAAGACGTGTCAGTGACAACTTCGTGAAAGGTTTGTTTTGCGTTGTTTTTTTTCTTCTCAGATGATTGCAGACTGGTGTGGTTCAGCTCTCGATGGTGCGGGGAACAGAAAGAGGCAGAAATGAGGCCTTCAGAGCTGCAGGTGTGTAGAAATCCATGATGTTGCAATCAGACTAATCTGCTCCTTTTTAAAACAATAGTCTGACATTAGCTGAGACGGTCGATACCACTCTCATGTATGTATCTACGACCAGATAGCTGAGCATTAAGATTGAGCTGGGGAGATCCAAATAAAGCTTCAGAGGTGCCGGCTGGTTTGTACATTTGGAGAAGCCAGGCTAGCTGTCATGTAGCTCTCTGCAAGAAAGCAGATAAACATAACCTGGGAAAAAAGCAAGCCTGCTCTGTCTGATGGTGACAAAATCTGCCTGAAGCACCTCTAAAGCTCACTGTTTAACATTTTATACTTCTGTTGATCTGGACAAAAACTGCAGGGTAAGAATGAGAAGTCTTACAGGAGTTATGTGCCTGACTTTTTCTTGGCCTGGAGCAAGAAATAATCTGGCACATTGTCATAAAAAAGGAGCACCGTAAAACAAACCATCACAGGAACAGCAGGCCTACCTGACTTAACATAACATGACCTGCCTAACATAAAGATCAAGACTAGACCTGAACGCAACTTGTCGTTTTACACTTTTTAACTTCTGGACAGAGCCAGGCCAGTCACTTCCCCCTGTTTCCAGTCTTCATGCTAAGCTAAGCTAATTAGCTGCTTGCCATACATTAAGAGAAAGGATGGAAGAGATACTGATCTTCAAACTCTTTGCTGGAAAATAGATAAGCATATATAGGGATTTGTTTCTTTGGAAAGTGGTTCTAAACTTTTGCTTCTCTATCTTCATCTTTGTTTTGTCTCATCCTATTACTCTCCATTTTCATCTGCACACACAACCTTCCCTTCCCCCTCTTTTTAAGACGTCTCACCAACTGAACGTGTCTATCTCTTCGAATCTCAGCAGCTCTTGAAACGCAAGGCCACAGAGTGTCTTTCATTAAAGTACGTGCACTCACTCGCGTTTTGTAGACAGAAAGTCACAAACAGCAACACCCTCTGACTCAGTCCAGCCTGACAATGCCCTCCTGTTGCGGTATCGCATGTCTCGCAAAGAGACACAGCTCTGGCAGCGGCTCACGGCTCACCAAAGAAGAGAACAAGAGCTTCAATCCGGCTGAGTTTTGGAAGCTGCTGCGCTGCACATATCTCATACTTGACAGATTTGAAGGGGGAGGCGGACAGAGAGGCAGAGGTAGATTTTTGTTTTTGTTTTTTCTTGCAGGAGGGAGACATTTTCATCATGCACATTTCCATCGTTTTCATCAGTGTACAATCTCAGTATCTCGGCATCCAAAAATGCAGAACTGACAAGCTCAGCACCTCTGATAGGAATCTGCAACGCTCACGGAAACCTGTTTTTTTTTCTCTCGTTCCCTTATCATGCTGGTCTCCTTGGACCTTTCACATTGCCATGTAATGCAAGATCCCCAAGGACACTGACGAAAGCAGGATTTCTCGGATTGTTCACATGGTTTACCTGAGGCACACTGTGCCAGCATTGTAAAATAAGCCCCTGGATTGTACTCTCACCAAAGGTTCCCCACATGCAGACACATCATTATACACAGAGCAAAATTGTTGAAGATGATTAACCTCTGAGGGTGGAAAACCACATTGTACCACTGTTTATACAAGTCCACACCCACAGAACCTTGATATTACATTTCTGAGTTTTGAGCACTGCAAAAAATGTCCGTCCGATCAAGTCATTTCTGTTTTTATTTTCCTGAAATTATGACTCATGTCAAGACTTTTTCTAGAAATAAGTGTCTGTATCTGGAAAAGTCAATAAAAAATTTAACTTTATTGAAAAGAACATTTAAAAGAAGTTGATATGCACCACTTGACGCACCCAATTATGCACAAGAATCCCTTTATAAAGCGTTTTTGAGAAGCTGAAGTAGAAGTATATGCAAGAGGTAAGTGTTCGCGAGAGAATGTTAGGGCAAAGAGCTTCGTTTTGCCAGCACGCTTTTCTGTTTGAGGCACATTCTTTTCTTTGAGTCAAGCCACAGGATTTGCCTCCTATATAATACCATACTATATTCAAACAAGATTAAATTAGGGGTGTTGCTTTATGAGCCTTCAAACCTGACATATTTACTGCTTGATTGAAGGTTGCAGGGAGGTGCGTGGAGAATTCCCTCGTCAGCAGATTTCAATGAATGATTCAACTCTTTCGAACCAAATTACTCAGGTTTAATCGAGACAGGAACCAACCTGATTAACCTGATTACACAGTTGCTTTATTGCGCTGAATGGACGACACAAAGTCTTGCATTGTGAAGGCGCAGCCTCTGGTTATTTAAGGCAAAGATCGAGGATATAAGGAGGGGTATTGTATATTGTTGTTCCTGGGTTAGGGTTAAAAACATCCAGTCAAAAATGTTTACATTACATTACATTCAATTCAATTAAACATTCCAATCTCAGTTTATCAAAATATCCATATTGAATTAAAAAATCAAAGGAAGCTTATTTTCCTTCTTCATTTTGCAGGCCTGTCTTCAAGAACCTCTTCAGCGGCTACCTCACAAAACACAAAAATTGATCCATAAGATGTTATGGATTCACTAATTGGATTCCAGTGTCTCTGTGGAGTACTGCTTTTATCTCATTAATTTAAAGTGTTGATTGTGTGACTCCCTCTACACACCTGGGAGTGATTGGTTAATGGCTATTACAGAGGAGAAGTCTCTCTTGGAGCCACAGAATCAAGACTTGTGGCTGTTTTTGGAGAGACACACAAAGTCAGTTTGTGCTGCAAATGGTGTTTTTCAAAATCTGTCCATTTAAAATCATTTAAAAACCAAAAATAATGATCCCCCAGCAAATTCTTTGGTCTCTGACATTATCAGGTTACCGCCCGACTGACACACAAGCGAGCACTGACACAAAGATGGCTGGGAGAGCAGAGGTTGAACGTCAACCAGCTTCATGGCTTTTGAAACCCAGTCACCCATATTCTCGGTGAGCGGCTGCGTCTGTGTGTGCATATTTATGAACACTTTTATGAATATTATTCTCATCCGTTTTTGTGTGAGCGAGCCATCTTAACATGAGGATTTTAACTGGAGGAAATACTTCTCTGGCGCTTCCTGACTCGACGCACTGACAAATGATGCACGAGAAGCGCAAGCGAGGACTTAGTTTAGCCCTTCCAAGTCACACTGACCCCAAAAACCACAGCGGGACGTATTCTGGGAAAGACCCTGTGCAAAAACCTAACCATCACTCATTGCGTTGTGCACAGACGCCAGTGGGAAAGCAAGAAAGCGGAGGACAGCGTGACCACGAGTTCAAACTGTTCAGGCCCACAACAAGGGCCTGAACAGGCCCTTTGATTTACAAGCCTCGGAGCTGTAAATCGAAACAATTCCTCAGGGAGCCTCCTCTTGCCAAATTCATCCGTATTTTCTTGGGAGATCTTCTGCATGCCACGCTGCAGACGAGTAGAAACCGCAAATTCTGAGAAAGCATTTTCAAATGAGTGAGCCAAATTCCTGTTTTCCAAGAAATGTTTTGCTAGTTTCTGACACTGCACTTTGCAGGTGCCACGGCGGGGTCGCTGCGCATCGCGGCCTTGACCTGAATTCACTTCACAGTAAATCAGTTGCTTAGACGCAGTGTACACTTTTATACTTTCAGTAAAAACACTTAAGATTTAAGAATATGTTTTCAAATGTGGGATCTGTGAAATATTGAACTTAGTGAAGAGAGTTTGAGAAAGATGTAGATGTCCTCGCCGCATGTCAGCATACTTGTTATGGATCAAACCCGAGCTACCTCCCTCTGAGAGAAAGACCACCTGACACAGTTTGTCTCCACTGCAAGTCATTTGAATGCAGCTCACTTTACAAAAGACAAACGATTTGCTGACAGATTTGAATATTCAGGTTCCACGTATTCATATAAAAAAGGCCTCGTTCTTTGAATAGAATCGGCATGGCACAGGCGCACCAAAGCTTTTCCAACATCTGGATCCAATGATCAGCCTTTGTCCAATCACCAGTTTCCAGGGCCACACAGATGTGCTGACAGGGTTTCAGTCAATCTGCCATCTCACGTACTGCTTCCTATAATCCTCCTCCTTCGCCGAACCCTGCAGCCTGCAGCGCTCTTTAAACACCTCGCTGCTGCTTGTTTTTCCTCCTCTTACCTTGCGCTATAGTTTTGCATGTGGATCAGAGCATCCCGCTGATTTGCGGTTCGCATTTCCCAAACATGCGCTGCCCTATGTGTAATTTGGTGTCGGTGACTGCAGTTGCTGTGTCATGGAAATAAAAGTGCACCGTCATCATAACAAGTTTGTGATTCAGAGCAACCACAGCCAGGCAGTTTACAGTAAAAGGCATTTTTTGGCAGAAAAAATATTGATTGGCACAAGGTCTGTTTTGCATCTTTTCTGCAGCCTGTAAAAAACACATTATGTTGTTTTTTTTAAGTTCAGATACCGTCATTGCTGCTGTGCAGCCACTGATGTGGTCTTCTTGCACTTCAACTCGCACATATAAAATGAAAATCTGTCAGTGTGGCCATGACCCAGACATCATTTTTTCCCGGGGACTTTCCCTTGATGAGTTTCTGTAGGTGGCAATGTGATTGGTCACCGCTCATGCTATTCGTTTGTCTGTTTATTCCAAACAAACACTGCAGCTGATGCCTGAATCATGAAATACATCATTTCCTGTGCAGCACAACAATCATTCATAAGAAAATGTCAGTTTGCTTAAACAACCATTAGGCATGCTTGAGAAATACAGTATATCTTATTAATTATTCTGTCTCAGTAATGTTCCTGTGCACCCATGAGCTCCACCTGTACTTCACACTGAACGCACAGACTCCTGCATGGTTTGGAGTTTCAGCCCCACGTTATCCAGCCTCCTGGAGTTGTTTCTGAAAGTCAAATGCTTACAGTATTCTGGGAACTGACTCTATCTCTGTGTGAGAGAATATGGGGGAGGGCAACGCATGCTGCCTCAGCACATTTCCAGCGGTTTACTCGGCTTTGTCCCTTACAGTAAGCTCTTACTGTGTCATATGGCGCACATCAGTCACACTAGTCAACAACTAGTCATCTGCTGATCCACATCAAGCTGCGTGCACTTGGAGTGATAACTGGCAGCAACTTCAAGCCAAACCCATGGTGGAAATGCGCTGTTTGTAGAGCGAGTACATCTATTTGTATTCTCATAAGTAGCCCACACATTCTTCTTTCCAAGCCCTGACAGGCCAGATTGGGTCTGTCGGCCCTCCAGCATGATGTGTTCTGGTCTGGGTCTCCTACCTCCACGTCCAGGAGGGATTCGGATAAGACATTGGACCTCCCCAACTGTCTCCTTTCAACACGGAGGAGCAGTGATTACTCTTCAGCTGCTTCTGAACACACATCAATCCCAACTATTGCACCAAAAGTGATGTTGTGCCAATCCACCTGTCACTCATTCATGCTTGTCCTGATACCCAAGCAAAAGCAGACTTTAAACTGTAAAAGTAGCTAAAAGCTAATCTCACTGGGTGGTTTAAACCTTGTCAACATGGCAAATAAAAATTAAATAGAATTTTTTAAAATCATCAATGGTGTTCATGGTATTTGTAAAGCAACTAGTAGTCAGCCATGCTAGCTAGCTTAGCTACACAACCTGGTTAAGTTGGCAGCATAAAGGGTTTTGGGTGGTTATGCATGTGATAAGGTAGGTTTTTGCTGACTTGATGCATGATTTACCACCTTAGATGTTGAAGGCATAAAAAAAACCCTCCTTCCAACCAGAAGAAAGCGTCTTGCAGCACAAGCTTTCAAGATATCGCTTTCACGAGGATTACTTCATTGCCTGGCAAACTTTTTCTCTCCTGCAATGCAGCACACAAGCCCGAGGTCCTGGGGCTGAGGAGAAATACGACACTGGAGTGCTGTTTCCCATAGATTGTATCGCGGCTCCGAACCGTTTTCTGCTGAGGCTGCTTCTTTCCTCTGCTTTTGATCATTCCCTCTGTTCAGACATCGCTCGACTTGACTCCGGCTCCATTATCTCTTCCAGAGCAAGTGCAGCAGCAGCTTCGGTGTCTTCGACAGATTAAGCAGTTCAGGATATGAGAGCCACACCGCAAACAGAAGCAGATGAACAATGGCAGAGAAAAAGTAGGGAAGAGGGGCAAAAGATAGATGACTTGAACAATCCCGTATGTGAGTTCTGAGAAGAAAAACACCTCTCAGACCGCTTGAGAATCCACAGGGAAAGCTCTTAGACAAGAACGTGGCTTTACATAATCATACATTCTATTATCAATGGTGCATTCGGGTGCTCCTTGACAACTCGTCAAGCCAAAGATTTGCAAGTTTATCACCTGGAGGTCGTCTTAAAATCACACAAAAACTTTAAATACCAATAATTCTGAGTTCTGTCATCTTTACCAAACAGAGCTGCAATATTTCATGTTAACTTTTTTTTTTTAATATATGCATAGAAATTTCCCTGTGATGAACAGCATGTCTGGGTTGCCTAAAGAAAAAACACAAAGTTTATTCCTGACCTTGGAAACATTAGTTGAGAGGAAAAAAACCCAATGTCTGTTTAGTGGCTGTTCTGGTGCTTTCAGTCATATCGCATGGTCATCATTGGACACACAACAGAGTCAAGACAACGTGGATGACTCGTACTTGAAGTGCTCAGGAGAAAGCAGCAATGTCATGAAAACTGTATGATCAAAAGCTCCAGAACATCGACTAAAGGGACCTGAAGTTACTTTGTTTGCACCCTGCAGTGGCTTTTTTATTGGTGTCACTGATCAGTGACAACCTTCATGCAAAACCCCTGTTGAATATGACGTGGTCACGCCAAGTTCCCAACTGAACCAGCTTGACACCTGGTCATATTTTTCAGAAGCATTTTCTAAATGATACAGTCCTCATTAATCCATTATATGACATATTTAGTCTAGAATTGTGGAATTTGGAGGTTTCAGTCCCCAAACTGGAACACAGCTCAGGGCGTAACAACATGTTTATTTGTCCTGAACCAGTTCGGTACAGGACGTGTGACTTCTTCTGTTCAGCATGTCCTGTCAACCAAATCAAATTAGTCCACTCTAATTAAGTTAGTATGTGCAAAACTTAAAGAGCCTGCTCACCCACACAGGCGTTCCCAGTTAACTTGGCCAATCGGACCTCTGCTCAGGTTCCGGGAGTTACATTAGGTGCAATTCTATCCTAACAGGTGCACTGAAAGCTAACAGGAGAGTACATGCCCATGTGGTTCAGAGAAGAGCTCCAATCAGGAAAAACCTGTGCTGTGGGTGTGCAGAGCTTTTAATGTGCGATCTGTGGGGGCGAACGCAAAAAGAAAAGCTCAAGCTGGAAGGGTTGTTTGGGAGTGTTGTGGTTTTCCCAGGAAGTTACAGCAACACTGGACTAAGAGCGGTGGAATGGACGAAAACATTACCAAGCCCAAGCTGAACCTACCTAACCAAGAATAAAGCCATAGACCGTTACACCCCTAAACAGCTGGGGTGTTGCAAAAGGAACATACACTTGCTAATGTAGATACCCATTAAAACCTCAATCAGACCTGACACTGAATCCTCAGCACTTATTTAGTCCTGGGCTTAAATTCAAAAAAATTCCCAACCCATTCACTTCTGTCCAGGACAGAAAGCACCATCTGTTCATCATATGGCTCATATATGCCAACTGACTCAGACCCAAACTATACAGAAAACCCAACGTTAACAGATGTAGCGGCAGGTTTTAAAAAGCCTTGCAGCCCTTGGACCAGAGCCCCTCTATGTCTCACATCTGGAGACAACAAAACAACTGTAGACATATTAGCATTGCCAATATGCCTCTGGGTAATAAATCCTCAATTTATGAATCATAAATGTGTAGGAGGGTCTCAGGACGCTCTCTGAGAGGGAGGGGTATTTTTTGCTGGAAGACAGATGCACCACACAGGTTTAGAGCCTGAACGGCGCTCTGTCTTTAAATCTGGACAGGTAGGGAAATGAAAAGGGTGTGTGGGTGACGCTGAGCTGACCTTTCCGCCTCGTGCGACGTCATTTGACACCTGATACGGCGCAAAGGTCAAGGGCAAAGACAAACGGATGAGCTGAAGGGAGTTTCACAATGGGGGAAGTGAAACCGGAGGCAGCAAAAAAAAATAAATAAATAAAAGAAAGATCTGTGTACCTTTTTAAAGGTCAGTTTCAGTTCTGACTGACGTTACAAACATATTCAATTGGTTTTATCCCACCACCGGACACTAAAACTCCACTTGAAGTACAAGAGCAAGATGAAGAATAACAGGATGCAAGGAAAGAGGTAAATACAACCACATAATCAAGACATTAAACAAGGCAAAAGCCAAGAGGATGAACATGACCTGGGTCAAAGGCATTAAATTAACTCCTGCTGGACTCTGCAGGGACTCTGTTTACTAAAAACACAAACATGCTGATCATCTACAATCCTCAGACATATATTGGTATCTGCCAAAACATCAAGTGAATTATGAGCGTTTTGTACTCAGCTACACTCCATGAGAGCTGGCCACTTATCTTGCTGGACACTGACCTCGCTGAGTCATAAAGTAAGGTCAGTCTGAGTGCAGTTTGCCCTGATCTGGACCTTTAACAGCGACTCATTGAGCGGATCTTCGGAGAATACATTTGTTATGGTTAAGACAGCATCGCACAAATATTTAAAGCTACAGCACTCTGGCAGAAGAGAGAAACCCAAAGATATCTGAGGGGAATTATAAAAGCGTTCTTGTTTCACAAGCAGGAACCCACCCTTAACTTTGAAAGCCTTAAGATGTGTTATATAATGAGAGTATTTGGATCCATTACGTGGTCAGATTTCACAAAAAAGGTTTCTGTAATGGACAAAGAAAGAAGAAAATGACACATGTTAGGGTGTAGTGGGGTGTCTGTATCCATCTGGCAGCTCCACAGGGGAACAAAACCATGTTTGTGGTCAACATAAGTATCTGACTGCGTCTTCCAAGGAGGTGATGTCGAACAACTAGTCCGATTTTGATGGAGGTCAGCATCTGGGATATCTGAGTTTTACAGGGGAACATGCAGAGATTTAGACCAATTCGAAGCCCGAACACCATTATTTCTTGGATCGAGAAATCAAACGAGGAATTTTGGTGTTGTATACTTGTGTGCAGCAAAGTGGAGACCCAGCAAGGGTGCTTATATCTTGTGACAGATAGGAAGACAGGAGATCATTAATGTGCAGTCAAACCACAAAGCCCTCATTAGTATGTGGATGAAAACTGTAAAAAATGTCAGTCTGAGTAAGAGCAGGGAGTTAAGTGAGTCTATATTTGTTTTTAAGGTTTCTGTGTGCCAGAGAATTCCCAGATTCTTATCTGGAAGCCAGAAACACATCAAGTCATAAATATTTTTGTCATGATCTCCCCACTGAATTTTGGTCCATGGTAGCAAATCCATTACGATTTGAACTCTCTATCTCAACAAGCCACTCAATTTTTTTAAACAAAGCAAACCACGTTTCCCATAATAATACAAACGTGACGTTAACTCTGCTGAATTATGTCACATTTTCTCCTTTTGCTGCCAAGTCATGCTTGCTGTAATGGCACCATGGTCATGTGTGTCTCCTTCCTCAGAGGTGCTGCTTTTTCTTTCCCTTCCTTGAAAATGACTTTTAAAGCAGCAGCATGGTGTGGAAGTTCACTGACTGTCATTCAAATAACCTCATCAGCAATTTAAATGAAGTTTCCAGGATCTTCTTGGCTGATCTTGGCTGATCTGCCATGTTTTGAAGGACAAACTAATAATAATAATGTTTTTTTTTTTTCGTTATGCGCTTGGGAGTGCTGAACGGCCACTGCACAGCCAGAGAGAGACAGGGTCTTATTCAGCCGCCTTCAGGAGCATCGTCTCGTATCTGGCAGATCTGGAGGCATGCCAGCACCCGCCCTGTGAAATCAGCATCGCAGCGCACGGAGTTGACAAGTGCGCCTCCCCCTCCAAACGTTGTTTGACATACCCATCGTTATAGACTTCGCCTCTGGCAGTTTCTTTTTTAAAAGGCAAGCTCAAAGCCACAGATTATACATTTAGCTCACAAACCGTGCGGGTGAAAGAACCTACAGAGAGAGCGACTGCCGGAATCAGGCTTTCTGAATCATTTGGAGACGAGCGGCTTGCGCGTAAACGGCACCAGATAGAGAGATACGCGGTGTCTGGATATTTTCTTTTTTAATTCATTTCTGCAAGGTTGGAGGACGGCGCAGGGGGGAGCGGAGTCTTTGTGGATTTCGAGCATCGGATGCGCTGACATTTGGGACTTGAGCGCGTAAAGCACCTGTGGATGCAACACTCCCCCCACTGATGTGTGGATTCCAACCTTTTGCAAAGAAAGGCTTCACCACAAGATACAGTTGATAATCGTTGCGGTTTCGGTCCAGCACCGTGCGGTTCAGACGACAGGCGCACCATGCTGCTGAGTGTTTCCTTCCTGGTGGTCCCCCTGCTGAGCATCACCGGCTGCGGCTCGTCGTACGTGCCGTGCCAGCCGTGCGATCAGAAGGCCCGGTCCATGTGCCCGCCGGTGCCGGTGGGCTGTCAGCTGGTGAAGGAGCCCGGCTGCGGCTGCTGCCTGACGTGCGCGCTCGAAGAGGGCCAGCAGTGCGGCGTGTACACCGGGCCGTGCACGCGCGGGCTCCGCTGCCTGCCCAAGAACGGCGAGGAGAAGCCGCTGCACGCGCTCCTGCACGGCCGCGGGGTGTGCAGGAACGAGAAGTTGTACAAACTGCTGCATCCGTCAAAAGGTAGGGTTGTGGAGAGATGACTGATTCAGATCACAGAGATCGAATAATATCAGGTCACTGGCTTCAATGAAACTTAATTAATTGAGATAAATTGATGCCTTTTATTCATTAAAATTAGTGTGAATCATCTTGCATCTTCTCTGCCCCCATTTTGCTCTTCTGTAGGACTTTACAGTCAGGCTACAGCATCACATCAATGTGGCTCTCCTTGGTGAAGCAATAATTTCCACAATTCTAATATTGATGTCAGCTCTGATCGCGTTTGTAGTACGTACAGCCAAAGATCTGAACGGCTCCGGTGCAAAGAAATGGCAAACAGCTGGACAGAGGTGTCACTCCTCCCTTGTCAGTGCAGGAATTTTAATGAAGCCCTCAAGTGACACATGCACACAGTCAGCCGGTGCTGCGGTGGACACACTGTTACACTATCTCACACCCTGTCATAAAGCTGTGCTCCAACATGTATGTTATGAATGTGCTATATGTTTTGTAAAGGTGGAGGTGAAAAAGGAGGGCCAAGCGAGTTTAGGTGCCCTCCTTTGTCACCTTGTCTCTGAAGGAGCCAGCGAGGCTGATGCGGGTCAGCTCACGGCGCCCTTTAAGACGGGCTGACACCTGTCATTACCGAGGCACACGACTCAAGAGCCCCCCCCCCCCCCCCCCCCCCCCCGTGCGCCTCGACCCCACGAACTCTGTCAGCAATTGGTGCCGAGCGCCAATCAACCTGTCATCTAGGTTTGAAAGGTTTTGTGTGAGTGGCCCGTCGCCTCGGGGCCCCCCAGCCGACATAAAAAAAAAAAGAAGGAGAAGATTACAGGTGGTGCTCTGTGAGGCTCCTCACTGGCTCCTTTGAATGGCAGTTCAGGGACAGTCACTGTGTCTTTGCTTTGTGGGAAATGTTGGCTTGTGGCCCTTGCCCTCGCTCCATTCAAGGTGTGAAATCATATTTTGCCCTTTTTCCCTTCCTCCACAGTTTCTTGTCCTTTCTTTTCCCTTTTTTGTCTTATAGCCTTTCTTTTGTGACTCTCCTGCATCCACCACCTGTGCCTTTTCCCACACCTAACCCAGCTTTTTGTCTCTGTCGCTCTATTCTCTCCCACCACACTGCCTCTTCTCCTCTTTCCTCCTGGCTACTGTCCCTCTTCATCCCCCCCACCCCCCCACCCCCCACCAGTTTCGCCCTTTCCATTCTGTCTCATGCTTTATTTTCCTTCAGATTGGAGTTTTAATGGAGAAGCAAAGCTACTCTGGAAACATATATAATCCCACTGGCTGGGCTGAGGCAGAGGACCACAGTTTTTTCTGGATAAGTGGAGGGAAATCCAGAAACAGAAGGCAAAAGATAAGAAAGGGAGGAGGCGTTCAAATACAAATTTATTATTATCAAGCTTGTTCTCTACCCAGCAATCTGACGGTTACAGCTCATTTTTTATCATTTTTTGAGATTCCCTTTTTACCTTAAAATTTTAATCAATTTGCGCAACAACAGATTCATCATTTGATGAGTTTCAGCCTTCAGAGCAGCTTCTATTCACCCCCCCCCCCCCCCCCTTCCCTTTCCCACACCATCCTGTGCTCCCTCCCACCACTCTTTGTTAGTCCCACCCTGGTCTCTTCATCTGTCTCCTCTCCCTCCCTCCCTCCGTCTCGGCGCTGCAGGCAGGCCCAGGCTGTGCAGTGATTCAGCAGAATGCCGGCTGAGCGTGGGTTACTGATCCCCCATCTGTCTGCCCGGCAGCCAGCTTCTCCATTAACTCCACATCTCCTGCTGGGAGCTCTCGCAACACATGAATTGCACAAAACCTGCATGCACACTGATAAATATACACCTCAAACCAAAACCATATTTTATAGACGCTTGAGAAGAGCTATAAAATGATGGAGCAGGACTTGTGGAAAAAGTGCTTGTCAAATGTGATTTTGCACTGCTACATGCATCTGTGCATTTTGAGCATTTTGCACATTTATTATGTATCTAGCATCAGAAAAGAGTGACACAAGCTGTTACTCAAACCTGGAAGAAAAGCTACAAATAGGAGTATTTAGTTGCCTTTTTGTCATGTTTGCAAGTGCATGAAACTCAAGTCACAGTCATGCCTCTGCAATGTTATCCGGACAGATTCCTACATTTCGATTTTCCAGATGAGACATGGAAGGAAACTCCTTGTCAAGAGCAAAGAACAGAAAGGATCCAGCTCTCCAGGATCACCATGTGTCACAATTCAAACAAATAGGAAAAGGGAGAGGAAGAACGAAAATGAAAGACGTGATCAGTCAGCACAGGTCAGATTAGACAAGCTGGAGGATTAGCAAGTGAGGACTTGATTGGACTCACACCGGCTGCTGATCTGCTTCAGCTTTCGCTGCAGAAGAAAAAACACTGTCAGCAGGAAACTGGAGAATGGGGGAATCTCTGGTGCTTTTTCCAAGAACATGTCATTATGCGGATGGATGACATCATGATGATCTTCATCATCATCACAAGGGATGGGGGGGCTCGGGAGGTTTTAAGCATCATTTGCAACGTGGCGGTGACCTTGTTTCACCGCCCAGTTAGCTTAGTAGCTTAGCGATCACGTCAGTGCAGAAATGGAAGGGGTTTATGTGCAGAATTTGCAATCTGCCAAAATGAAACGGAAACAAGTGCGTGACACAGCAGTGGAAGTGGGCCAGCTGTGGCTTAGGACACGTACAAGTCTAATGCATTAAAGCTATAAATGAAGTGAAATATCAGTTAAAAGTGCTTTGGGGAAAGAAAGCCGCAGCCGCTCATTCTGGCCTCGACACACTCGCTGTGGTCGCATGAATAGAGGGTGGGACGAGGGAGAGGGGCGAGCGCTGAGGTTTGTGCAACTGTGTGCGACTCCCCAAAATTAAGCAAAGAGCTGTATTTCTGCATGGATGAAAGATGCATGAACATGAGAGCTTCTATGGGGGTTGGGACCCAAAATGGGCTGCGGCTGTTTCTGGTGGCTTGCCACATGACAAGTGTAATAGCATGTTTTCATGGGCCTGGGTGCCAGGGTGAGACTAAATATCTCATTTAGGTCACCAGCTATAAAAGTTTTAAAACCCCTGGTCTACATATACCCCAAGCTGGCAACCTGACTTGCCATAAATGTAGGCTATGTTGTCCCATATGTCAACACATCCAATCTGAAACTGGCCAGCAGCCACTAACTGTGTTAAATAAGCATTCAGTTGGTGCACTGAAATCATCATGTCGTGTTGTGACGTTAACAAATCTGATGACCGTGGCGTCGCTCTTTCATTGTCGCCCCACGGAAAGGTACATTTCCAGGTGGGAGCCATCACAGCGCTCTTGATTTTGACCCTTTGACCCCCCTTCAAACAGTCTCTTGAAAGCAACAGAAAAATGCTTTGAAGCCCTGTTCGCACAGGACTGATATCACACCTGTGGACATTAAGTTGTTTGAGATAATAGGCATCATTGGTTATTTTAATCCTGCATGTCTGTAATTTGTAAAGTTCCAGTTTAAATTGCAGACCGTGCTGTTTTGAATCCTCTGATAACAGTAATCCTGCATGAATCAAACTTCAGATAACTATTATTTGGTTCCAGACTTTTTATATTCTGTCACCCCTATGCTGACATTAATTCACACAAGTACAGTGCAGCCGATTCCAATTCAGGAAGTGGTAAATTGTGAATTAGCAGCAAAAAGAAGCGCAAACCAAGTTTGGTCGAGACTTAATTTATTAAAGGTGGGACTTCAAGGCAGTTTTTGTCCACTAGCAGCGCTATGGAGAAACATTTTTACACAAAGCATGCAAAGCAATGCACATTCCTGCTGAATGCATCGGGCTGCGATTGCATGCAAGCAACATGGTGGCCCTCAGGTTAACTCTTAACTCGTCCACTGATGACAGATGATGGAGGTGAAGAGTTTTAGCAAAGCACCGGAAAAAGGCAGCGACAAAAACTGCTGATGGATGCAAACAATGAATGTTCAAACAATCAGCTTCGCAAATGTTTTTATGAGGGGGGAAATGCATGCACTACTTTTTGTTAGGCCTCAAGGACACAGGTACACATGGTGCACTTTGGTGAGAAACACTGGATGTAAACACAACTTACTGTTTACAATAAAACCCAAGAGGGTACCTCTAATAAATCTCAAACACGCATGCTAACCATCTCGTCTGTCCTTGCCTCCCTATCAGACGGAGAGTCTCTCGATGACGCCGTGCTACCCGTCCCAGAGTCCGTGCTGCCCCAAACCAAGGTGCCCTTATATGGACGAGACCACATCAGCAGTCGGAAGGCGCAGGCCATGAAGCAGGCCAAGGACCGCAAGAAGCAGCTGGCTAGGCTGGGACCCACCAGCAACCTGGACTTCTCGCCGTTCAGCCTGGATAAACTGGAGCCTGAGTTCGTAAGTGAAGCAGGAATTAGAGAAAAAACTGACTCGGCTCAGAGGGACGTTTTAGCCCCACTGATCAATCATTTTTCTCAACCATATTCTGTTGGGATGCTGGCAACCAAACAACACTTAACTTGCAACCAGACAAATCTGTGATACTGTATCCTACTGTGTCAGGCTTTATAAAGAAACCATTCCTGACAAATCAGCCAAGATGCCCCGCAGGGCCATTTTCTCATCTGACAACATGGTGTGAAAAGAGTGAAATGCCAAATTACAAGTCCTCATCAGTGGATGTATTTCCCACCTCCTTATTCTTGATTTCTTGGGTAAATTTCAAGGGCATTTTGAGCCATAACCGGTGAACATACACACATTTTGCTCATGCAAACACTCACACCTGTGTATGTGTGTGCAGGGGCCCTGCAGGAGGAGACTGGATAATCTCATTCAGAGCATGAAGGACACTTCTCGGGTGTTGGCTCTCTCCCTGTACATCCCCAACTGTGACAAGAAGGGCTTCTTCAAGCGCAAGCAGGTATGAATCCGTATTTTTACGCCATGTCACATACTCAATTAACAAAGCAGACAAGGCTCGCGTCTGCATCTTGAGGCAACTGACACCTGTTGACCAACCAAGCTTCTCATCCCTTCCCGTCAACCCTTTCCTTGCAGTGTAAGCCGTCCCGCGGTCGGAGGAGGGGGATCTGCTGGTGCGTCGACCGGTTTGGCGTGAAAATCCCCGGCATCAACTACGCCGGTGGAGACCTGCAGTGCAAAGACCTCGACAGCAGCAGCAACAGCAACGAATGAGAGTGAAGCGCTTGCGCCCATTGAGCCCCAATCTTCTTAAAACCTGCCAATCAAGCTAGCGCACTTAATGACTGCCAATCAGGAAAATATGGCACAAATGCTTATATATACGGTCAGGTGTGATGGACTGCGTTGTTTTTTTGTTTGTTTTAAAGGGGAGCTGAACTGAAAAGCTTGCTTGGGTGACATGTAGGTCTTAACTCTGGCTCCCCACTGACTGTGTACTCTGTCTGAGGTTAGCTAACACCTCACGTCTTTATATCCATAGATAATAGAGGATTCTATATATTTGTATGATATTGATAACATGTTGTGTACTTATGAGTCTATTGTTAAATTCACTTAAAGAAATTCTGGGACAAGACATATTTTAATGTGGCTTAAATTTTTTTTTTCCAATTTTCATCATGGTGATGATCAACATGAAAGATGATTGAGTCGGTTCTCTAAATTAGCGATGTTTAACTCATTTTTAATGACATCCTAAAGAGGCATTTTTTATATATGTCAAATAACAAATTCTGCCATTAAACCCTGCCCCCAGGCTGCTGTGCTGAACACCATCCTGCTTGCAGGCTGCTTTTCTGAGTGGGGAAGGGTTCTGCAGGATTCCTGTGGGAGGCTGGGAAAACCAGCTCATGAGCAGGCAGAGCAGCTGACGGCCGTTTCATATGCCATTTCAGCTCGATAGCTATCATCGTTTGTGCAGCATGGATTCAGAAAATCACTGGCCAAATCAGTAGCTACACACTTAAAAGAATAGTTTGACAATGTGTGAAATGAATTGATTTGCTTCCTGGCAGAGGATTAGATTGACACTACTCTCATATTATGTTGCATATGAAGACAGAGCCGGCAGCTGGTTGGCTTAGTTTAGCACGATGATCGCAACCTTGACTCTGTCAAAACAAAATCCACTTATAGCACCTCTAAATGCTCATTATCGAACGTGCTATCTGTCATCTGTGTAATCCTTAAGTGTAAAAACAAAAGTTAGATGTTTATGGGTGAGTGGGGTTATAGGACCAGTACCTTCCTGGAGCCCAAGTAATAAGAAACCCATGCTCAAGTTTCCGGAACTCAAATCAAAATGAACAGCAGCATGTCGATGACTCATGTAAATGGTTTTGCCAGTTATAGCCCAAAACTAGCTTCCGTAAAGGCAACTGACGAGTTTGTCTGGCTGATTTTTGGATTTCTGGTGTGTCACATGAAAACGCCGGAAAACGGGGAGCAGTAGCAAGCAGCATGTTACGGTGGTTAGGTTTTTTTATCTTTTGCTTCAGTCTCGTTGCACGTTGTTCCCATAGACTGTAAAAAACAATAAATAATTATCTTGGCTATTTGCGCGGCAACCACTGAAGAGAGATGAGTACTTCCCACGTCTCAATTTAAGTAAAATCACAATGGGACCACGTTGACCTCACTCAGCTCTGTCTAGACCTTCGTCCTCACGGTGCACTTAGCTGTAGGTCATTGTTCTGTCACTATCAGATGAGTCTTGTATGCCTCTGCGCGTCAAACTTGGTTAGATTCTAGGCCTCATAGACTGATATTACCAGCTCAGACAGACCCATGGTACTTTCATGAATGAGCGATTTGGATAAAACCTCAGAAACAAGCAATCTGTACTGTAAAAGGTAGCTATTTAACACTCGCCACAAGCCTTTTTCAAGTCCAGACGACTGCGTCCACTGTTGTATGTAAATGTATGTACAGTGTGTGTGTGTGTGTGTGTATGTGTGTGTGCATGCTCCTGGGTGTGTTTGTTTGTATGTGTGTGTACTTTACTGTATGTGCCCTTATAGTTCTCAGCTACAAAAAGCTCCGGGTCAAATTCTCGCGAGCCCGGCCTACCCAAGCTACTGTGCGACAAAATGCGGCGCCGTGCATTTCCCTCCACACACAAATCGTATGCAAAGGCCTCACGTTGCCCATGTTTCCACGTGCGGGGTCCTTGCTACCGCCGCACAGGCAAATCTGCAGGCCGCGGCGACCTGCTCTCAGGGCTCGTCCTGCAAAGAGCGAGGTCGCAGAGTTTGCATGGAAATTCAAGTGCCTTCGGCCCCGCGCCACTTTGAATTTTGATTTGCATGTGGACCCACAGTGTCGTTGAATGAGCGGCGGCACAAAAGAGGAAAACAATTTTAGGCGTGGATGTGGACGGATTAGTTTTGTTGTTGTATGATTTGGGTTTTCAGTTGGTTGCTGACAAAGATGATGACGATCTCCCAGTCGAGCGCTGCTGAACGGAGGACAAAATCTTTGCTCTCTAGCTCAAAAGTTGCTTCAGATCCTCTTTTTGTTCAATGAAAGACTCTCGTCTTTCTTCAGACATTCCAAATGCCTCATCACGATGATATTTAGAGAGCATCGACTAGGGCTTGTCAGCCATTTCCTCCCAATGCAACACCTCTCTCATGTTGTAAACACAGTGACACTTTGAGCATTTCAGAATCTCAGTTAGAAAAAAGATTAATGTGAACATTATGGTGAAATATTTATCAGGCGTGTAATTGATGTACTCTTTTTTTTTGTAATGACAAATCACTATTTAAATAAAGTTTGTGTACTCACAGAAACGTGTGAACGCTGCCAATTTGCTGAGTCAGTTGTTGTGGCTGTTTTTTTTGTGGCTGCCAACTCTGTGACCTTGACACTGTTAAATGCACTGATGTGGTCCTCCACGCAGGTTGTTTCCACCTGCTGTCGAAGGCAAAACTGCCTGCTGTGATTTTACTCACCTGGGGCCAAAGGTGAGGCCTGCTTTGAAAGATCCAGCCCATAGAGAGCAGCATGGTGACGTCCAGACTGAAGTACCTCAAGCGCTGTTTGATGGATTGCCATTAAATTCAGCTCACACATTCATGGTCCCCAGATGATGTACCCTGCTGACTTTGGTGAACACTTCACTTTTCCTCTACCGCCACCATGAGTTCAAAATGTTTATTTATCCAGCATTAGGTGAGGAAACACCAACAAGTTTTCTTATATTTCGTGAATGTGACCATGCTAGTAAGCTAAACTATGATGGTGGTGATGGTGAGAATTCACTTGTGTGTAATCAGCTTTGTCATGTGAGCCTGTTAGCATGCTGACACCAGTATTTAGCTCAAGAAGTAGCTGCGCCTCCAGTCAGTGCAGTCTAACAGAGTCACTACCATGACTGTGGCCTAAATCAAATTAACTTTAATTTAAATGAAAATGAATCAATATTAACACTATATAGTGTGAGAAAGTGAGACCCAGTCATCATAAATGTCCATCACAGGATTTTTCTCAGGAAAAGCTTCTGTATTTCTTCACTTCCTCTTTTTTCCAAAACAACCCTGCTTCGAATTCAAAGCGTGTCTCCAAATAAAAACACAGGCGGGCACAAATTTGAATTTCTTATCATTTTAATAGCGTTATCTGTTAATGAGGCGCAACAGTAGTCTGCAAGCTACGACACGAAAACACACCTAAAAACACCAAGTATGTTGAAGGCTTTTCCTTTTTCAACACGTACAGTACAAAACACCGATAAAAGAGCAACTCTGAGCCAAGTCACAATTAGTAAAGCAAAGTCACTCCACGCTCCAGCTGACAGCGAGTGAATATCTATGAGGAAAAAGTACTCTTATCTCCTCCTAAGAATAATCTGCAGTTACATCCTACGCAGCAAGCTGGATTCTCTCATTTAATCCTTTTTGGTGGTTAAGATTTCAAATGTCACTGTCATCAAATGAACTAGAGACACAAACACACAGAAAGATAATATATAGCTTACTCAGATGTTCTTTGTTCCCATGTACTTTACAGTTTTTTTTTTTTTGTTTTTCTTTTACTTTTCATGCCACACTATATCTGGGCCATGTCAGGGAGCTCCAGCTCCAGCTCTGTGAGGTACTGGCTGCAGTTGGGGTCTCCCCTCACAGTGGGGGCTGATGGGATGGGCCGGCCGGTGTGCGGGTTGACGCACCAGCACTCGCCCCTCTGACCGTGCAGAGACATCTTGCACTGAAACACAAATTTCTGTGTGTTTTTATGTCATTTTAAATTATTGTGACAATTACTGTTTGTGCAAAAATACATCGCTAAAGTGTTTATCATCACTTTTATAGTGCATGTGCTTCAAATAGATGTCCTTTAATTTCTATAAGCACCAGTATTTCAATAAAATGTTTAAAATAAGATGATTTATTAAGAATTTTAACAAAAATAAACCCATTTTCTGTTATTATCAAGGATGTCTAGATATATGTAGAATCAATTGACTTTACTCTGACAAATCTCTGAGAATACGGTTCTTAAAAGTTTAAACATACGATTCAGTGGTGCTTTTGCTGTGAAAATACAGCACATTTTTGTTTAAATTGGCAGCTATAATGCTTTATCCACCTTCCCTCCTCTAAATACTTTCATATTATCAGGTGGCCACACTCTCTTATTACCCAAAATGCCGGGAGTCACCTGTTTGAGGTTATACTGCCCCCTCTTGTCACAGTTGGGGATGTGCAGGGCGTACAGGTCTTCCAGCGGACCTCGGTTATCTCTGAAGGGCATCTTGGATATCCTCTCCAGGATCTGGTCGAGCTCCTGCTGACACTGAGTCTTGGAGACAGCAAAAACAACAGCAGTATTCATGTGAACAGCCCGTATAGCATCATTTGGGTGTGTTAGAGTGACCAGGTTTCTGTGACAGGTTTCTTTTTTCCTTAAACCCCCCCCCAAAAATCTCATCTTTTTTGGGGGGTTTATATTTTACGAAATCCATGCATGCAACAGAAAACTATTCCAGGATAAATCAACACCAAAATGTGCTTGCAAGGCAATCAGCATATTTTTTTGACTCGCTGTGCTGCATAAAATCTCATATAAAAGGCACACACACACACACACACACACACACACACAAACACACAATAAAGCTGAAGGGCTTTCTGTAATGAGCAAATGAATCATGTTTTCTTGCCAGTAATGAACAACAACTCTTGCCAGTGACCTCAAGTTTACCTCAGTCCACAGAGCCAAATGTCTTGTTGAGACAGTTATAAGTTTCTGGTAGAGCAATAACCTTAAAATGATTTTTATGGTGGACGGAAAATACCACGACGGCGGACAGCAATGCAGGGTTCACCCCTGAGTCCCAGCTCAGGGAGCCAGTCAGGTGTACTGAAGGTCAGTAGATATATATGCCTCGAATTGAAGGGCAGTGACTGCTAGGAGTGTTGAATAGGGGCATGACTGTTTAATCACCTTCTTATCATTTAATCGTCACTGTATTCCCCTCTCAGGCTCATTGCTAATGAACAGGTTCAAGCGTTAACTGAATGCTCTTCAAATATGGCAATAAAACAATTTTCAGTGCAGCATCCAAACATGAGCAGCTGCTGCACCAGAGGGAGGCGGCACCGCACTGCTTTTGCCTCTCCTCGGCCGTCTTAGACGCTGTTTGAGATTTTTTTTTCCACAACAAAACACACCTCAAGCGTTTTGTGCCTGCTGCTGTCGCCGCACTTTGTTCTGAGTTGCAACCTCTACGTGATGCCAGCGCAATCTCATCGCAACGTGCTGGAAAATAACACCAGTTCTACAAGCTGTTCAAATGCGAGTCCTGTGAGGATCCCCCAAAAAGTGCCCGATATTTTGGAGTGAGTGAGGATCGTTTGTAGAGTTTTTTTTTAAATCTGTACAAAAACTTAAGTGTAAAAACAAAAGCTAACATTTTATGGGCTGGGATTATGTGCCAGACTATTTCTTGGCTGGGGCCAGTAACTTCCTGGAATCCCAAGAAATAGAAACCTATGCTCAAAACTCAAGAAAAATCAGTTTCTGGAAATCAAATCAAAACAAACAACAGTGTGTTTATGACTCACGTAAATGTTTTGCCAGTTATATCCCAAATTACCATGTTTTAAGGCAACTGACTCCCTTCCCAATGCCTGATATAGATGTGATATAGATCACTCACATTATTTTTTGTTAATGTCAGAAAATAATCCAACAAATACTAAATATAAATACATAAGGTGTGTGGTTATTTTGTGCTAGAAAGCGACTGATGTTTGGTTCATGGCTGTTAACAGCGAGTCAAAAGCTATTATGAGGAATTAATTGTTGAAGAAATCCTCTTGATGGAAAAAGCGACGCATATCTTCAGACTACAAGGCAAAAATGGACATTACAGAAGTCTCACAGCGCCAGCAGTGGAGCAGAGCGACAAATTAATCCATCAACAGGACAGAATGAGCGGAACAGAACAGTTTTCTTGTTACTGTTGTTATTTAATGAGCCAACAAAGATTCAAGTGAGGAAAATTCAGTAAAAAAAAAAAAGGCAATTAATTCATAGTTTCAATGACTTTGCCCTACAGAAGAGACTCTCCTCTCCGCCTCACCTGTTTGGGCCGTGCAGGCCTCACCTCCTCCACCTTGTTGGTCTTCATCTTGGTCTTCATCTCCTGCCTGTGCTGGCGTACAGCGCTCTCTTTGGGTCCCAGCCAGGTGGTCTCTTTGCTGGGCTTCCGGATGGCCGGGATCTCACTCACACCCTGCTCAGGCAGCAGCTCCACAGCCTCACCTGCAGACACAAAATCCATGAAATCCAAATGCAAGGACTCCAAATCCCAACTGTGTCAGGAGATTTAATTGTGGAAATGTGTTGCTAACAGAATGCTTTGCAAAGTGGGAAATAAACTGGGCAGGAAAGGACACTTTGATGGACATACTGGCAGCTAAAAGCATTTAACCTTTGACTTTTCATGAGGATCTCTCTGCGCACTAAGCCAGTCTGTTGCCTTCCTGCTGTCGCTTCGGGAATGGATTGGGCTTTTTAGAGGCTGGAAGTGGGCTGAAATAAGCTTTGAATCGCACAGATCATTTGTCAGCGTGGCAAAGTCAGAGGTCTGCTCCGCTAAAAAGCTTTTTTTTGTAAATGGCAGAGGTGACGCCGACCCTGCGAGATGCAAGACGAAATACAAGATGCGTCACGTCCTAACAAACAGACTTATTGTTTGATTGTAATTTGATCAAGTTTTTCCATTTTATCTATCGACTTATTTATTTCTGTTTGGGAAAGTGTGACCTGAGGAGTGAATTTCCTGAATTTTTCCGACGTCCCTCCCACCGAGTCCTAATTAAATTCAGGAGGCAAGTGGCCAACTCAGGGAAGGTCGTCAGCTGATCCAGCTCACCTGGACCCTCCAGGATATAAAAGCCTGCAGATGAGCTCAACTTTTCCTTCAGCTGGCTGTCACTCTGCATTTCTTTCTCTTCATGTCAGCACCATTCAAGGCCTTTGCAGCAAATATATCACACCCATGCTTTGCTTTCATTGCTGACTTTGCTAATTTCCACTCCCTTTTGTTTATTTGGTTTGGGTTCCCGTTTTGTGCGAGTATAATTCTTGTGTTTTTGACGATTTTCCTAATTGTCACAACTGACATTTTGTCTGAAGATAAGGTTGGGGAGGGGGTAAGCTCCAAGTGTCCAAACCACTGCTAAAGTGCTCTGAAATGCATCAGCACAATCAATGAGTCACTACAATCCTTTCCTTTCTCACAGAGCGGAGCAACCACATGCAGCTCCGTTAACAAGCTTGTGGGCTGAGAAAAGTTGGCCACTGCTGAACCTTAGTCACAGTCAGGTTTCCATGGTTGCTTTTTTCCTTACCAGCGTGATTTAATTTCACGAGCAGATGTTTTAAGTGGTGATAAATGAGCAAAATCAAAGTTTACGCTTTTCTGAAACTTGCTTCTGGAAGACGACATGATGAATTCGGCCTGTGTTTCTCTCTAATTCCTGCGAGGATCCAGCCGGGCTCAGGCTGTCACCTCTGATCACCTGGTGCATCATATTCATCACAGAAAAACTGTTTTCTTGAGGCCAAGTGTGAACTATGAAGTGCAGGGATCAATTACCAAAACAGCTCTCTAACCGATTGGGATGTTATTATGTGACATTCAGTTGTATGGCAGCCAAGAAAACACATTATTTCTGAGTTTAAAGCCACTGCATAGAGGAAATTTGACCATTAGTGATCAGTTATCAAAGTAGCTAAGTACATGCCTTTAAGTACAATTATGATGCCATTGTCTACTTTTACTGCACTACATTTCAGTTGGAAATATTGTACTTTTCACTCCACTGCATTCATCTGAGAGCTATAGTTACTAAAAAAGTGATCATCTTATAAAATCTGCAACAAATTTGCTCCTGTCCTTTTGGGCTTGTGAGCCTTTAGGAAAAACCTGTGTCTCGAAACATGTCAGATGTCTATGAGCTGTAAGCAATTCCCCTCACAGTGACTAAAACCACTCAAGGCCTAACAATGGATGTAAATATTGTTTGAAATAACCCACTCGCACCTATACGGCTGTTTTTCTGGCTGTTTCTAATGGCGGTCCTGACCCTAAATTCACAACAACTGAGCAGCTCAGTGTCCTGAATGCAACCTGACTGTTAAAACAGCAAGGACAGGACATCACTGGACAATAATAAAAAAAGCAGGCCAGTTGTCAGCAGATGTAAAATAAAACTTAAAGAACAGGAATTCATATTTCCTCATGAAGCAAACTTCCCCCTGCCCTTGACCAAACAGCAGAGCCCCTGTAGTCATCCAGTGATTCCTCCAGGCGAGTTTGACCATCTCCTCTCTCCTTGGAGTCTTGTTAAACATCAACCTCCAAAAAAAAAAAACCCTCTCTTCAAACAGATGGAGCAAACAATCTGAGAGGCCATCAGGTCCAACCCAACATGTTGTTTCTGACAACAGAGCATACTTAGGGGTTGAGGGTTGACGGGGAGGGAGTGGAAAAGGAGCGTCATTCCAAACCAGCTGATTTTAGACCAAAAAAACAGAAGTTACATGATGCAAATTCCTCAGAAATCAACATGGTCACACCTCAGCTCAGTTTGGCCAGTGAGACTATTTCAACATGCCAAGAGACTGTTTCTTTTCACGGAATTTGTGCAGGAAAGCGTGTATTTCACCTACGCAGGACTTCACTTGACACCCGAAGGAAAGAGGGGAAATAAGCACAGACAGTAGAGAAGGTCAAATAGTCGGCCAGTAAGTGGATCACAGTTATGCAAGGGCCAAGCTGTAACGTGCAGACTGGCGTTTGTAGGACAGAGAATGAAAGCAAGTGTGTGTTACTGGTGGCGGTGGTGGACTGGGGAGGCATTCTCTGCGCTCTGCAAGAGGTAAATTTGACATCCGGTTGTAGAATATGATTACAAAAGGCCTAAGAGAGAACGGGAGAAAGGAAATTCCAAACGAAGCAATAACAAGGTGCTGGCGCCTTTTGCCATCAGATAGATCTGGTGTTGTTGGACTTCAGTTCCCCCTATGACGCTCCACCGTGCGCTCTCTGGCTTTTCTTTGAAGACCGAGTTTCTTTGCAAATAAAAGGGGCAAAAGTCAACTGAAA